>NC_084598.1:43393549-43693549 GCF_033807715.1 Cololabis saira
CTTCCTTCCTTCTTTTCACCCTTCCTTCCTTCCTTCCTTCCTTCCTTCCTTCCTTCCTTCTTTTCTCCATTCCTTCCTTCCTTCTATCCTCCCTTCCTTCCTTCCTTCCTTCCTTCCTTCTTTTTCCCCTTCTTTCCTTCCTCCCTTCCTTCCTTCCTTCCTTCCTTCCTTCCTTCCTTCTTTTTTCCTTCCTTCCTTCCTTCCTTCCTTCCTTCCTTCCTTCCTTCCTTCCTTCTTTTTCCCCTTCTTTCCTTCCTCCCTCCCTTCCTTCCTTCCTTCTTTTCACCCTTCCTTCCTTCCTCCCTCCCTTCCTTCCTTCCTTCTTTTCACCCTTCTTTCCTTCCTCCCTTCCTTCCTTCCTTCCTTCTTTTCACCCTTCCTTCCTTCCTTCCTTCCTTCCTTCCTTCCTTCCTTCCTTCCTTCCTTCCTTCCTTCCTTCCTCCCTCCCTTCCTTCCTTCCTTCTTTTCACCCTTCCTTCCTTCCTTCCTTCCTTCCTTCCTTCCTTCCTTCCTTCCTTCCTTCCTTCCTTCCTTCCTTCCTTCCTTCCTTCCTTCCTTCCTTCCTTCCTTCCTTCCTTCCTTCCTTCCCTTCTTCCCTTCCTCCTTACTTGACCTGAAAACAGCACAAGGGTTAAAGGTTTTACTTGAAAAACACGTCTCTTATTTAATTTAATCTGCGTTATAAAGTACCTTTAACTGCCCGTAGGAGCGTTTTATGCTGAATTAAAAACCTCCAAAGTGTTACCACCTTTAACTGGCTGTGAGACTCCGTTAATTCAGATAAACTGCATCCAGAGAATTATTTTAATTATCCTAAAGTCCTTCACCTCCCCGGGGACAAACCCACGCTGAAGTTCCTCCTGCTCTCATGACGCCTCTAATCCTGGGATTTTCCTGGGGATTAACTGTTGCTAATCCCTCGGTTCAGGGTCGTCCTGGACGACGGACGAGCGACCGACGCCCTCAAACACGCATTAACGGGAGTAGCTGATGATGTCATAATCCACTTAAGAGCATCGCCGTGGCGACCAGGGGACGAGGGGACGAGTGGACGAGGGGACGAGTGTAGGGTCTGCAGAGACTCTGCTTCCAGGTTCAGGGTTTGGAAAGATAAAAGCGTTGCTGCCGAGGCCGCTGGCGGAGGGATGAATGGAGAGATCAGAGGAGGAGGAGGATGCAGGTGAACAGCTAGACCAGGGGTCGGCAACCCAAAATGTTTTAGAGCCATATTGGACCAAAAACACAAAAAACTAATATGTCTGGAGCCGCAAAAAATGAAAAGTCTTGTATAAGCCTTAAAATGAAGACAACACATGCTGCATGTATCTATATTAGTTATAACTGGGGGAGATTTTTTTTTCATTATGCAGTTCGAGAAAAAAGTCGAAATGTCGAGAAAAAAGTTTAAATGTTGAGAAAAAAGTCGAAATGTCAAGATTAATGTTGAAGTACAACCTTGAGAAAAAAATCAAAATTTCGAGAAAAAAGTCGAAATGTTGAGAAAAAATGTGGAATGTTGAGAAAAAGTCGAAATGTCAAAATTAATGTTGAAGTACAATCTTGAGAAAAAAGTCAAAATGACGAGAAAACAAAACAAAAATAATTTAAAATTAAAAGATGTTGCCAACTGTTTATTGACAATGTTGGGGTTTCCAAAATTATGAAGTAAAGTTTCGATTGTTCACTTAAAGGTATTATCCATGATTTTGGAGAGCTAGCAAAGATTTGAAAGTGGCACCTCCTCTAAGACCCCGTCCACACGTAGCCGGGTATTTTTAAAAACGAATATTTCCCCCCTCCGTTTATAAAAAAATTTGCATCCACACGTAACCGAAGATCTGCGTTTTCGACCACATTCATAAGCATTCTAACCTGTAGATCATCTGCAGCTCCCGGGAAGCTGCACCTCCGCGGGCACCGTAGGGTGCGCGTCGCCGCGTACCTTACGGTTGTAGGCTCTGTGCCGGTGTAACGCAGTAAACGGTGGTCAAGACCAGAGACCATTTATTTAATAGCTTGGAGAACAGATGCTGGATCATCTGTACTTCTGTAGTTAACAAAAGGCGCACGTCAGAGCAGATTTGTTGTTGTTTTGGCGCATAATGTGACGTTCGAAAACGCAAAACTCCGGTTGTCTCTGTCTACACGCATCTACATAAACGGAGTTTTCAAAAATCTTCACTTTGCCCGGAGTTTTTTTAAACATTCGTTTATTTGCGTTTTCGTGTGGATGACAGGTCAAAACGTAGGAAAATATCTCCGGTTTAGCAGATATCCGCAGATATCCGGCTACGTGTGGACGGGGTCTAAGCCCCGCCCCCTCCTCCCCTTCCCAGCTTTAATCCTGTAAAAACTCTAACCAATCTGTTTCATTCGGACCAAATGAAACGGATTGGTTATTTGTCCAGGACCAGAGGCTTGGCAGGGGGGGAAAGAACCAATCAGATGCCTTCATGCCGCCCACCGTTTGAAAGTGGTGCCGTTAGAGGAGGCGCCACTTTCAAATCTTGCTAGCTCTCCAAAATCATGGATAATACCTTTAATTGATCAGCGCTAAAACTAAACTGTCAAAATGGAAACTTAAGAAACTTAGAGAGACTTAGAGAACTTAGAAGAAAGTTAAAAAAGAAAGGCTAAAATGACAGATGGTTAGACTGAAACCTATTGCGAGCCTAAAATAATTTCCAAAGACTCTTAGTCGACGGGACACGTCCCTAAAACTAGGGTAAAAAAAAGATTGGGGAAAAATATTGTGCAAAATAATATACAGAACTTAAAAGACCCGAATACACCAAGGGAGCGTTTGAGAACGCTTTAAGCCCCGATGCAGAACCACAGCATCACATTTAGGTCCGGAGGCTGCAGTGACGTCCCCTGGAGACTCGTCCTGACGGGTTAAAGGACAGGTGGACCAGTGAGCCGCTGTAATCTTATTCAGCACCAGAAGAAACTTCGCTACACATCATCTCCCAAGTACGAGCCAGTAAGAGGCCACCAGAGAGCCGTTATCCCCCCTAATGGAGAGCTGGTTAAGTGTAACGCTGCTCTCCTGCACAAACATCCATCAGACGCTCGTTTCTCCACCGCTGGTCAAATTCTCCAGGCCTCACTGACTCTGGGAATTAAAAAAGAGAGAAAGAAACGGCCATCGCTGCATGATTTCAGCTCCTCGTCTCTGTTGGAGCAGCAGAGACGGAAGACGAGAACCAGCATCTTTCAGAGACGCTCCTCAGCAGTACTCAAGTTGTAAAAACAAATCAGGGACCATGGTGGATTTGATCATATGGGGACAGATAATTTGTGCTGATTACAAATAATATAATATATTACAAATAATAGCAGTGACCAAAACAGCTGCAGAAATACTGCAGGAATGACATAGCAGCAGTTAAATGCAGCCTTCTGTAAGCTTGAAATATCCACTGGGCTTACATCAAATACATCAAAACACAACAATAAAAAACACTTTTCTGAACTTATCAATATGACTCTGTCCTTCACAGGATAAGTAACATGGATCACTGCAAAAACTCACAATCTTAACAAGAATATTTGTCTTATTTCTAGTTAAAATGTCTCAATTTAGAAAAAAAAAATCTCATTACACTTAAAACAAGACTCATCACTGGAAAAAACAACAATTTTCACCTGTTTCAAGTAAATTTTCACTTGAAATAAGTAGAAAAATAGATAAATCTTGTTCCACTGGCAGATTTTTCTACTTATTTCAAGTGAAAATTTACTATGGTTGCACTTAAAAACGATCCAACAACACATAATTGGGAATTAATATATAAAGAAAATGATATTTATAAAGCATATGATGAATTTTTAAGAACATTTAAATCACTATATGATACAAATTGTCCAATTAAACAATATAACGATAATCAGTGGATGTCAAAGAGACTGCAAAAAATCCTGCAAAAATAAAAATACATTATACAGAGAATTCCTAAAACACAGAACAAATGAAGCAGATAATAAATATAAGAAATATAAAACAAGAGTCATCACTGGAAAAAAACAACAATTTCCACCTGTTTCAAGTAGATTTTCACTTGAAATAAGTAGAAAAATCTGCCAGTGGAACAAGATTTTTTTGCTTGTAATGAGAAGATAAATCTTGTTCCACTGGCAGATTTTTCTACTTATTTCAAGTGAAAATTTACTTGAAACAGGTGAAAATTGTCAAATAAGTTATTTTTCTGGTGTTATTTTTCTGGTGATGACTCTAAATGTTGAAATAGCAGTAAAACCACATTCATTGATGAAATGACATAAGGGATGGAAAGGAGGGATGACAGTTTTACAGGGGGATGATTTGGACCGTTTTTATTTCAGGGGGGGATGCCGTCCCCCCTCATCCCTCCTCATCCCCCTCAACTCCAGTACTGCTGCTCAGACTCAGAAACATAATATCAGTCTCATAAGCAGAAAGGGGGGTGTTGTTGGGGATGAAACCGGCCGTTTGCTGCAGTCGGGCTGATTCTGCCGGGGATCAACGACGCTGGGACCGCAGAGCCACCGGCTAACAGATCTGCTGCCGTGGAGACGAGCGGATAACACAAACACAGACACATGAAGGCTGCTGGTTTGTGCCTCTTTTCTCTGTGCTGTCTGCAGATAATGATGCAAAAACAGCCGTGACCGACTCCTACGCCGTCTCTGGACTCGGTTTCTAAAGAAAAACTGAAATAAGTGTCTCATATTCCCATCTACGCAGCATGTAACCAAGGCAGAAACTTTTAGCTGCTGACTTTTTACTGCGTTTCAGGGAAACTCTGGAATTAAAAAGGCTTCTGAGACTTTAGTTCATCGTTTTGGGGCCAATTAAACTAACTGTTTACGTGAGACTAAATTATTACATTTTATACCACGGTCTGTGTGAATACTCCATTCTGATTGGCTGGCAGGTGTAGGTTAAAAGTGATAACCTAGAAAACAAGTCGGGTCAAATTGCCTGATATCTTTAATATCATTGCGCTGGATCAACTGCCAGGTGGTAACCACGGCAACGGAGATTCAGAGAAGAAGAGCCGGCTACCGCAGGACGGACACATGAGGGATTTTGTAATTTCTTTTAATTTTTTTGGTGAATTTAACAATTTTGATGACTGGGATGCAGAAGAGGAGAGAAAAGAAAATAGCCGAGCGGACTTACAAACTTATAGCTCTGCTATGCCCTGAGTGCAGAGATATGAGCTTGTAGATTTGCTATTTTTTAACAGCTACTTTAAAGTATCAGGTTTTGCATATCTGCTATTTTTCAGCTGGTTGTGCGTGTAAATGGCAGCAGATTACGTGCAGAGTGAATTAAGCACTTCTGTCATTTTACGTTTTATTTTCATGCTTTTATTTTTTACAGTACCGTTACTTCTGTTATTGACGAAGCTTAACTTCCTGTTCCCGTCCGAGCGTAGCAGCATGCTAACGCTGATCCAGATTTGGTAAAATATGCAAGCAAATTATTAACTTGTCATATTTTGTGTTGAAACTTATGAAAAGTTATTTCATTGTGGTTCGCCCCGTGTTTTTATTGTTTACATGTCTCAAATCTGTGCTTCTGTGAGAAAATGAGATTAAGGGTGATGGCCAAATGCAGATAATATTGGGGTCCTTGACTATGGAGGATTTTTTGTGCCAAAATTAAATAAAAAAATACATAATTAATTAATTAAAATGGGAATGAAATATATCATTAATTAATTAAATGTGTCATTAATTAATTACAATTAGAATGAAATATGTCATTAATGAATTAAAATACAATTCATTTTAAGTAAAAATATATATTTATTATTTCAGCATTTAATTAATTAATGACACATTTAATGAATGATTTCGTGTTGCTGAATCATGAAATGTAAATGTAAAACTGTCAGTTTCACTCGTTAAATTATTATCATGTTCTGGGTATGGGTCTCTGTAAAGCGTCTAGAGACAACTCTGTTGTATTAGACGCTATATAAATAAAATTGAATTGAATTGAATTGAATTAAATTAGAATGAAATGACATATTTCATTCTAATTTTAATTAATTAATAACACATTTAATTAATTAATGATATATTTCATTCCCATTTTAATTAATTAATGATGTATTTATTTAATTTTGGCACAAAAAATCCTCCATACTTGACATGCCAGTTTGAGATTTAAATATGTTGTTATATCGTTATTGAATGCACTGTATTTTTTATTTGTTGCATTGATTGACTGAATGTGCCTATATTTTCAACACTGTACCTAGTTTTATGTTTTACACTATGCAATACGTTTAACACTGTACAATATGTTTTTATACAGAACTTTGTAATTTTTTCTTTATCCTTTTGAAGAAAAAAAAAAGTCTTTGACAGATCACCTTTTTTGGCGTATTTGTTACAAGGTGGTGGTGGTGTGTGAGGGGGATATTATGGAAACAACACACGCTTTCTTTTACAGTCCAGTTTCACTTCAATTAATGGGTAAATATCAGGTAATTATTTCTATACTTATTGGGTAAATACTTAGGAAATAGAATTACTGGGCAAGTAACTACAAGGTAAGTACCTGGATTACCAGGTAAAACATGGTAACTATCAGGTTAATTACAAGGTCAATAGAGTCATTTACACCCTCGGGGGTACATGCACCAATCCATTGATAATACATAAATCAATAATGAATGGGTAAATACCCGGTAGTTATCCATGAAATGTATAGTAAATACAAGGTAACTACATGGTCATTGAAGTGTAATTAGCTGGTAACTACCTCAAATATAGGTTATAATTTCCTGGTAGTTTGCAGAAAAATACTTAGTAATTACCTGGTACTTACTTAGAAATAATTCATGTAATTTCAGAGTAATTACATGGTAAATTGACTGGTAGTTACCAATATTAACCTAGTAAATACCTGTAATTTCTCTCAGAGTTCCAATCTAATGTCTTTGTAATTACCTAGTAATGTTTAGTTTAAACAACCAGGTATTTACCATGTTATTACATGGTAAATACACATAATTACATGGTACAAGAAAATACGTAATAATTACCTAGTCCTTACTGGGTAAATTACCCGGTAGTTACCATGTAATTACCTTGTAAATACAAGGTACTACTAGGTAATTACAGTGTAATTAGCATGGTATTACCTGGTTATTCCTGTACTGTAAAAGAAAGGGTTACCAATGTGTCTGTTAGGTTCCTAAATCAACATAACTTAGGAAAGACAGAGACTGTTGGATGATCTTTAAGGCGCTTCTGCAGAAGCTTTGGGGAGAAGTCTGAGTAGTGCAGGGCAACGTGGCCCTCATCTGAGAACTGGTCAGCTCTTCTCCCAAATTCTCCCTGCAGCCTGGCGCTTTTTATTTGAGCAAACCGGTGACAGGAAAGACCATATTTGGTAAACAGACTGTCAGTGTATAGATAATGGACAATGAACAGATGGAGAACAGACATGGTATCAGATGATGGTTAAAAAGGTAACACCTATGACTTTTCAGTTAATAAGCAACGTATCTGTGGTGTGCAGAGCAACAGACATCCTTTTAAAAAACTCAAATGGTCAAGGGGTCAACTAAAAACAGGACCTTTGTTGGAGGTTTTGAACAGATGGTTCAACTAACCCTTAAAGACAATGAGACGGCTGTCAGTCGACCCCCCTGACAAAAACTCAGGAAGTGGCCTGTGATCTGCATGTGATAGCATGTGGAAACAGTCAGTTCTCCAAAGCTGACTTGATTCTGATAGTTTCATAATGACAACTTAATTCAAAACTTTGATTAATCTCACAGTGTCTTCATTTTTGTTGACCAAAACGAGACGAATTGTTCTCCCAAAGAGAGTTAGAGGCTGATGCCGTTAACGCAGAGCTCTAGGTTAACGTCCATTAAAAACAAACTTCCATGGACAAACGCGGGGATCTGCTCTGGGGCTGGAGGAGAAAAAGATCCATCTTTGGATCCGCTTTCCTACATAGACGTGGAAAAGAAAACCCAATGAAAAAAGAAAAAAAGATGGGGAGAAATGCGGGAAAATAAATATGTTGTAAACTCAAATTAGAGTCTTCTGTATCTGGAATGAATGTATTCTTGAGTCTATAAGGTAACAATAATATAATAATAAGATAACCTTGTTTGAATTGGAGAATGGGTTTGGATAAATACAATCTTTGACTAAAACTAGACTAAAATGGACAATTCTGACTAAAATAAGACTAAAATGCTCAGACTTTGAGTCGACTGAAACTTGACACGACTAAAAGGAGAATGAATGTGACTAAAACTAATAAAAACTAAAATGACAGCTTGACCCAAAGACTAGACTAAAACTGAAACTGAAACAGGCTGACAAAAATAACACTAGTTCCTGGATCATTTCAGAGTAAGGCCCAATCCCAATACACCCCCTACTTTCTTTCACTCGCCCTTCTTTTCTTCACTTCCCCTAAAAAAGAAGGGACAGATTTTAGGGCACTTGAAATCTTCCCAGGTTTCTGTCCCATTATTTCCCACTACTCCTACTTTCAGCTCCACCACTAAAATCAGGAAGCTGAGAGCCAAAAGCTGTTTTAATTTCAGCTGTAGCGCTGTTATTATGCCACTTTATTACGTTTTAATATTTTTTCAGGCATAAAAGTAACCGTTAAGATCCCCAACCTGGGCTCAGTTTATCCAAATAACACCTGTTAAGAAAATTTTGTGATTTCTGCTTGCCGGCTCGGGAGGTGATTTATGGTTCCGCGTTAAATCGGTGCAGAGCCTACGGCGTAGGTTACGGCGTACGGCGCGCGTCGCCGCGTAACCTACGCCGTAGGCTCTGCGTCGATTTAACGCAGAACCATAAACCAGCTCCGCTATCTTCACTTCAGCTTTATCTGAAAGTCTGAAAACTCATTTTTATGCAGAAACTAACTCAAAATATTGATTTTATTCACAAAAAAATAAGAAATGTCCGCCATGTTTTTTTTTTTGGATTCAGTCCGCAAATGACGACGAAAAGCATTCTGGGAAATTTTTTGGTCCCTAGCTCAGCTAGTGAGGATCGGAAAACCCTTGCTCCGTAGGGACAGATTCATAGCCACTACACTAGTTTTCTTCACTCCCACTAGGTCAGGGATCAGCAACCCGTGGCTCTAGAGCCGCATGTGGCTCTTTAGCGCCGTCCTAGTGGCTCCTGGAGCTTTTTCAAAAATGTTTGACCATTTTTTTCTTCTTTTTTTCCTTTTTTTTCTTATTTTTTCCATTTTTTCTTTTTTTCTCTTTTTATTTATTTTTTCTTCTTTTTTTCCTTTTTTTATTTTTCTTCTCTTTTTCCTTTTTTCTCTTTTTTTCTTCCTTTTTCCTTATTTTCTTTTTTTTTCCTTTTTTTCTCTTTTTATTTCTTTTTTTCTTATTTACCTTTTTTTTTTTCTTCTCTTTTTCCTTTATATCTTCCGTTTTGCTTTCCTTTTTAATCTCGACATTTCAACTTTTTCTCGAAATTTTGACTTTTTTCCTAAACATTTCGACTTTTTTCTTGACATTTCGACTTTTATCTCAAGATTGTACTTCAACATTAATGTTGACATTTCGACTTTTTTCTCGAAATATCAACTTTTTTCTCGACATTCCGACTTTTTTTCAAGATTGTACTTCAACATTAATCTGGACATTTAGACTTTTTTCTCAACATTTAATGTGGACATTTTAAAACATTTTCCCCCAGTTCTAACTAATATAGAAACATACAGCATGTGTTGTCTTCATTCTAAGGCTTATAAAAGACTTCATTTTTTGCGACTCCAGACATATTTGTTTTTTGTGTTTTTGGTCCAATATGGCTCTAAAACATTTTGGGTTGCCGACCCCTGCTCTAGGTGAAAAGAGGAATTGGGACACCACTACCCTCACGGGAACGAGCAAAATTTAGGGGTAGTGAAGAAAACGAGGGGTAGGGGGAGTATTGGGACAGGGCCTAAAAGGGCCGTCAGTAGCTCGGCGACGGTGCAGGTGAAACAACTCTCTAGGTGTCTTTCCTGTCTCTTCCCAGCGTAACTATGGCAACTGCCATGGATACAGTGATGTTACATAAGAACAATACTAGAATATTCACCTCAGGTGACCTGATGTGTTTGTGGTTGAGGGGGTTTGAGCTTCACACGGAGGTATAAAGAGCAGACGGGCGGTGATGACACGGACGAGGTAACTTTCATCTCTCCGCTCTGAAGGCCCAGATCGTCTGAGATACGACAGAAGTCGGTCCTTTCATCCGACTCGGGCCCCCGGCAGGAACCGAGGACCGCACAGCGCCGTACCGCCGGGTTGACCAACTGATGGACAGAACTCTGATATCAGCAGCTCTTTTAACTCACGGATGTTAAAATAGCAATTTTTTAAAAACGAATCTTTCCTTTTCTCCCCTTTTCCACCAAACCCGTTCCAGAGCTGGTTCTGGTTCTGGTTCTGGTTCTGGTTCTGGGCCAGTGCTGAGTTTGATTTGATTTTTATTTTTTTTTATTTCCATGTTATGTATGATCTTATCATTTTCTATAAAATACTGTGGATAATTAATAATCTGCCTATAGTTATTTCTGATTATACTGTTTAATATGTTCCATATACCCTTAATGTTATGCTTATTGTTATCTATTAGTTTGTTATAATATTGTTATAATATTCTTTCTTACAATTTCTCATAATATTAGTTAGCTTATTTTTATATATATTTTCTGCTTCATTTGTTCTGTGTTTTAGGAATTCTCTGTATGTATTTTTCTTTTTGCAGGCATTTTGCAGTCCCTTTGACATCCACTAATTATCGTTATACTTTAGTTTTCTACTATATTGTTTAATTGGACACTTTTTATCATATAGAGATTTGAATGTTCTTAAAAAATCATCATATGCTTTATCAATATCATTTTCTTTATATATTAATTCCCAATTATGTGTTGTTAGATTGTTTTTAAGTGCAACTTCTGTCCTAACTCTTCTATGTTGTGGTTTGTTGTTCTGCTTGTTTCTCACATAGTTGCTGTTATAAACTATAGTTTGTTTGTTATTATAGTATAGTTTGGAATCAGGCTTTCTGTTTCCACTGACAAAGAACTGTCTCCGGTCCAGGAGAACCGGTTCCAAAGTAGCACCAACTCTTTGCTAGACTAGAGGAAAGAACCTCTTACGTAAGCAGAGGGGGAGGAGTTATTTAGACCAACGGCAACAGCAAGACTGGGAGACGGAGACATTTTCAAATAAGAATGAATCTGGATGCAGCAGTGGACCAAGTCCTGTTAGAGCAGATACCTGGTTGTTGCTGCAACTTTGCAACTTTCACGCAAACGCAGAGACGTAACTGACGTTTGCAGAGACGTACCCAGTACTTGAGTTGTAAAAAAAAAATCAGGGGGGATGGTGGATTTTATCATATGGGGACAGACAATTTGTGCTGATTACAAATAATATAATATATTACAAATAATAGCAGTGACCAAAACACCTGCAGAAATACTGCAGGAATAACATAGCAGCAGTTAAATGCAGCCTTCTGTAAGCTTTAAATATCCACTGGGCTTACATCAAATACATCAAAACACAACAATAAAAAACACTTTTCTGAACTTATCAATATGACTCTGTCCTTCACAGGATAAGTAACATGGATCACTGCAAAAACTCACAATCTTAACAACAATATTTGTCTTATTTCTAGTTAAAATGTCTCATTTTAGTAAAAAAAATCTCATTACACTTAAAACAAGACTCATCACTGGAAAAAAACAACAATTTTCACCTGTTTCAAGTAGATTTTCACTTGAAATAAATAGAAAAATCTGCCAGTGGAACACGATTTTTTTTGCTTGTAATGAGAAGATAAATCTTCCTTTTCCTACTTATTTCAAGTGAAAATTTACTTGAAACAGGTGAAAATTGTCAAATAAGTTATTTTTCTGGTGTTATTCTTCTGGTGATGACTCTAAATGTTGAAATAGCAGTAAAACCACATTCATTGATGAAATGACATAAGCAGTGGTGGACAGTAACGGAGTAAATTTACTTGAGTACTGTACTTAAGTACATATCCAGGATTTGTACTTTACTTGAGTATTAGATTTCTTTGGTACTTATTACTCTTACTTGAATAGATTTCCAAGACAAATATTTTTACTTTTACTCGAGTAAATTTCTAGGAAGGCTGAAAAGTACTCGTTACTTTCAGGTCTGCTCTTTTTTCTTCTTCCCTAAAATCCTATTGGACACAAGCTGTTTTTGTCAAAGGAGGAGACCTATCACAGTGCACGCTCTCCACTGGGATGTACGTAAAGCGGAAATACGTCAAGCCTCCTCAAAACGATACCGCCAAAGTAGCCTGCGTTTGTCAAGACATCGCCACAACAATGGCTACGCCTGCGTCAGGAGAAGAAAGACAATCCGCTGAGTCGTCTGAGTCTGATAATGAGCCGGACTCGGAGCAGGGACTTTAACAAAATCCTTGGCCGTATCTTAACTCAATGTTTGAGTTCGACCGAGTAAAAAACGAGGGCACAGACAAACCACAGACATTTATTTTCAAATGTTTATTGTGTCTGCCGAAGCAGAACTACCTCTCTGCTTTCAACAACTCAACATCGAATTCTCAGAAATAAGAGTTAAAAGATCCTTAAATTAATTTAGAAAAAATATAGTAATTTACTGATGTGGAAAATAAGAAATTTACTCTTACTCTTACTCTTACTTTTACTTAAAGTAAATTTAAAATCATTTACTTTTGGATACTTAAGTACCTTTAAAAGCAAGTACTTTTCTACTCTTACTCGAGTAATATTTTGACTGAGCTACTTTTACTTGTAACGGAGTAAATTTTGACCAGTAGTATTTGTACTCTTACTCAAGTACTGGGGTCGAGTACTCTGTCCACCTCTGGACATAAGGGATGGAAAGGAGGGATGACAGTTTTACAGGGGGGATGATTTGGACCGTTTTTATTTCAGGGGGGATGATTTTGATTGTTTTTATTTCAGGGGGGGATGATTTGGACCGTTTTTATTTCAGGGGGGATGATTTTGATTGTTTTTATTTCAGGGGGGGATGCCATCTCCCCTCATCCCCCCTCAACTCCAGCACTGGACGTAACTGACGTTAGCAGAGACGTAACTGACGTTAGCAGAGACGTAACTGACGTTAGCAGAGACGTAACTGACGTTAGCAGAGACGTAACTGACGTTAGCAGAGACGTAACTGACGTTAGCAGAGACGTAACTGACGTTAGCAGAGACGTAACTGACGTTAGCAGAGACGTAACTGACGTTAGCAGAGACGTAACTGACGTTAGCAGAGACGTAACGTACGTTAGCAGAGACGTAACTGACGTTTGCAGAGACGTAACTGACGTTAGCAGAGACGTAACTGACGTTAGCAGAGACGTAACTGACGTTAGCAGAGACGTAACTGACGTTAGCAGAGACGTAACTGACGTTAGCAGAGACGTAACTGACGTTAGCAGAGACGTAACTGACGTTAGCAGAGACGTAACTGACGTTAGCAGAGACGTAACTGACGTTAGCAGAGACATAACTGACGTTAGCAGAGACATAACTGACGTTAGCAGAGACATAACTGACGTTTACAGAGACGTAACTGACGTTAGCGGAGACGTAACTGACGTTAGCAGAGACGTAACTGACGTTAGCAGAGACGTAACTGACGTTAGCAGAGACGTAACTGACGTTAGCAGAGACGTAACTGACGTTAGCAGAGACGTAACTGACGTTAGCGGAGACGTAACTGACGTTAGCGGAGATGTAACTGACGTTAGCAGAGACGTAACTGACATTAGCAGAGACGTAACTGACGTTAGCGGAGACGTAACTGACGTTTGCAGAGACGTAACTGACGTTAGCAGAGACGTAACTGATGTTAGCAGAGACGTAACTGACGTTAGCAGAGACGTAACTGACGTTAGCAGAGACGTAACTGACGTTAGCAGAGACGTAACTGACGTTAGCAGAGACGTAACTGACGTTAGCAGAGACGTAACTGACGTTAGCAGAGACGTAACTGACGTTAGCAGAGACGTAACTGACGTTAGCAGAGACGTAACTGACGTTAGCAGAGACGTAACTGACGTTAGCAGAGACGTAACTGACGTTAGAGACGTAACTGACGTTAGCAGAGACGTAACTGACGTTAGCAGAGACGTAACTGACGTTAGCAGAGATGTAACTGACGTTAGCAGAGACGTAACTGACGTTAGCAGAGACGTAACTGACGTTAGCGGAGACGTAACTGACGTTTGCGGAGACGTAACTGACGTTAGCGGAGACGTAACTGACGTTAGCGGAGACGTAACTGACGTTAGCAGAGACGTAACTGACGTTAGAGACGTAACTGACGTTAGAGACGTAACTGACGTTAGCAGAGACGTAACTGACGTTAGCAGAGACGTAACTGACGTTAGCAGAGACGTAACTGACGTGAGCAGAGACGTAACTGACGTTTGCAGAGACGTAACTGACGTTAGCAGAGACGTAACTGACGTTTGCAGAGACGTAACTGACGTTTACAGAGACGTAACTGACGTTAGCAGAGACGTAACTGACGTTAGCAGAGACGTAACTGACGTTAGCAGAGACGTAACTGACGTTAGCAGAGACGTAACTGACGTTAGCAGAGACGTAACTGACGTTAGCAGAGACGTAACTGACGTTAGCAGAGACGTAACTGACGTTAGCAGAGACGTAACTGACGTTTACAGAGACGTAACTGACGTTAGCAGAGACGTAACTGACGTTAGCAGAGACGTAACTGACGTTTGCAGAGACGTAACTGACGTTAGCAGAGACGTAACTGACGTTTGCAGAGACGTAACTGACGTTAGCGGAGACGTAACTGACGTTTGCAGAGACGTAACTGACGTTAGCAGAGACGTAACTGACGTTAGCAGAGACGTAACTGACGTTAGCGGAGACGTAACTGACGTTTGCAGAGACGTAACTGACGTTAGCAGAGACGTAACTGACGTTAGCAGAGACGTAACTGACGTTAGCGGAGACGTAACTGACGTTTGCAGAGACGTAACTGAAGTTTGCAGAGACGTAACTGACGTTAGCAGAGACGTAACTGACGTTAGCAGAGACGTAACTGACGTTAGCGGAGACGTAACTGACGTTAGCAGAGACGTAACTGACGTTTGCAGAGACGTAACTGACGTTAGCAGAGACGCTACTGACGTGGCTCCTTTAGCACCCGAGCTGTGGAAAAACAAACCGGTTCTCAGCTGCTTCCTAGTTGAACAAGCACCAGAACTGGACCAGAACCAGCCCTGGAACCGGTTTGGTGGAAAAGGCGATGACACTTTTCCAGCAGCGGCTCCTGCAACCCTAACTGTCAAGTTGTTTGCTGTTTTGTTTGATTTTCCCTCAGTTTCTACTCCAACTTGAAAGAGTTTGGTCAATGCAAGAAACAACTCCAGTCTGTTTCCCCTTTTAGTTTTTTATTGAAGTTCTTTTTTGAGTGGTGATGATGGGGTTTCTTGGTTGTAGTAGCAGAGGTGGTAATGGTTGGGTACAGTAGGGTAACAGGGTAACTGTAGTAGTAGTAGGTTGAAAACATTGTCCTTTCTTCATTCCATCAACAAGGTAAGTATTTCCAAAGTATCCTACCAGTTGACCTTTTAACTGAGGGGTTTTCGTTGTGCAGGTTATTTGGTTCCCTCTCTTCAAGCTCTCATTGCTTGGTTTTCAGCACCAAACTTTTATTTTTTTGTCTTCAGCTCCACATGTTACTCTGAAGGCAATATGATTGTCTTCGGGAAGTTGGTTTGATCTGACAGGAAGTTACTCCTTTATTTCACAAACTCCAGATTCTTACTATTTATGATATCAATATTTTTCAGATATGCATTTTTATTTATAAGCTAAGTTCAAGTGAAGGGAATATTCCTGGACAGTTCAAGATTTACTTTAAATTAAATTCACAGGTTCATTCTTATTCAACTGGACAATCCTCAGATCTTCATCCTCCTAAATTTCTCACTTGCAGACGTCACTTTTCGGTGAGATTTAGGGACTAAATTATGGAATGATTTTTCCCACTTGGCAAAGACTCTTCCTCTTTGAAATGTTACAAAAGACGTTTGAAGGAACTTGACTGCTGTTTTGTAACTGTTTTCCCAATGTAAGGTTGTATCCATGTTCTTTTTGTTTTGTTTTGTTTTTATTTGTTTCACTCAGTGACATGTACCGTCTTATTTGCTCAATCAATATAAGTAATATAAGTTGTAAAAACAATATCCCATGCACACTCACACACACTTATTTTTTTGTCTTTATTCTTTATTATTTATATATTGCATTATTAGTTTGTCATCACTTTTGTGTAGTTATACTTTTTGTTTTTGTATGTTATCGTGTGTTCTTTATAACACATGAAATTTTAATATCTTCGGTCGAGGCTTCAAATAAGCCCATTGGGTTTTTTGCCTCTTCCTGCACCTATAGTATTTATATTTAATATTTCTTGTATATTTTTAAAACTGTGCAAAACAATAAACTAAACTAAACTAAAAGTCGGGTACTGTGGTGCTCATTGAATGTTGGTCTGCCCCTGCAGGTCTGGATGAAGATGTGGCTGTTGTGTTGAATATGAATGAAGATGTGGATGTTCTTTCCCTTTAAAGAGCTCCGTCTTTGTCCTTCAACCTGCTCGGATGAGATGTTTCTTAATTCAGCGGTGATCCCTCCGCTGGCAGCAGCAACGCGTCGCCTCCCAGAGTCCATTAAACATTTATGTGCTTTTATCCACTTCAGCACCAATAAAAACCGGAGCTGAGTGACAGAAAGATGTTGTGGTGCCACTTGTTTCCTCCGACGGACGGTAAATCATCATCCTCCCGTTAAAGCAGGAAGGAAACGACTCCTGCAGCGTTTCCACTGCAGACGGGGGGGGGGGGTCGCCTCACGGAGGGAAGCTGCCATCAGTCAGCACTAATTATTAACTCTGTTACTCCAGCCAGCGTTTGGAGGAGAGCGATAATCATTAACTCCGGCTGTTTTCCGGCTGTATTTAAAGCCCAGAATCAATCCCCTTCCCTCCTCGGCTCAGCAGGAGCAGCAAACGCCTCAAACGCTTCTCCGCTTCGGCCCGGTTCCAGGGAGTTGAGGTGGGAAAGTCGGGAGCAGAAATCCAACATCTGTCAGCAGTACTGGAGTTGAGGGGGGATGAGGGGGATATGGCATCCCCCCCTGAAATAAAAACAGTCCAAATCATCCCCCCCTGAAATAAAAACGGTCCAAATCACCCCCCCCTGAAATAAAAAGGGTCCAAATCATCCCCCCTGTAAAACTGCCATCCCTCCTTTCCATCCCTTATGTCATTTCATCAATGAATGTGGTTTTACTGCTATTTCAACATTTAGAGTCATCACCAGAAAAATAACTTATTTGACAATTTTCACCTGTTTCAAGTAAATTTTCACTTGAAATAAGTAGAAAAATCTGCCAGTGGGACAAGATTTATCTTCTTATTACAAGCAAAAAAATCTGGTTCCACTGGCAGATTTTTCTACTTATTTCAAGTGAAAATCTACTTGAAACAGGTGAAAATTGTTGTTTTTTCCAGTGATGACTCTTGTTTTAAGTGTAATGAGATTTTTTCTACTAAAATGAGACATTTTAACTAGAAATAAGACAAATATTCTTGTTAAGATTGTGAGTTTTTGCAGTGATCCATGTTACTTATCCTGTGAAGGACAGAGTCATATTGATAAGTTCAGAAAACTGTTTTTTATTGTTGTGTTTTGATGTATTTGATGTAAGCCCAGTGGATATTTAAAGCTTACAGAAGGCTGCATTTAACTGCTGCTATGTCATTCCTGCAGTATTTCTGCAGGTGTTTTGGTCACTGCTATTATTTGTAATATATTATATTATTTGTAATCGGCACAAATTATCTGTCCCCATATGATAAAATCCACCACCCCCCTGATTTGTTTTTACAACTCCAGTACTGTCTGTTAGGCGTGAAATCACCACCAGCAGGGAAGTATTGGCAGCTGCATGTCAGCGGTTCACCCTGAACCAGAACCAGCGGGTTCCTCCTCCTCCCTGGCTAATTGATTCTCATCTTCCTACAATAGAATACAGTATACAGGGTTTGTCAACCGGTGGTCCGCGGCCCTCTGGTGGTCCGTGGTGGTATTGCAGGTGGTCCATGAAATTGTAAATGGAAAACAATGATTTAAAAAATATATATTTATTTAGACTCAATTTATTTTCCATTTACTATTCATTTTTGTGAATAATTTGCCCATCCAAATATTGTCAAATGAGTGAGAGTGAACTTTGTAATATTATAAGCCCTCTCAGCTTCCTGTTGTTCATTTTTCATTGGCTGTTTTTTTTTTTTTTTATAGCAAAAGGTGCAAATAAAAATACAGGACTGTCTCAGAAAATTAGAATATTGTGATAAAGTCCTTTATTTTCTGTAATGCAAAAATGTCATACATTCTGGATTCATTACAAATCAACTGAAATATTGCAAGCCTTTTATTATTTTAATATTGCTGATTATGTTTTACAGTTTAAGAAAACTCCAATACCCTACCTGAAAAAAATAGAATATTCTGTGAATCTTAATCTTAAGCTGTAAACCGTAATCAGCAATATTAAAATAATAAAAGGCTTGCAATATTTCAGTTGATTTGTAATGAATCCAGAATGTATGACATTTTTGTTTTTTTTAATTGCATTACAAAAAATAAAGAACTTTATCACAATATTCTAATTTTCTGAGACAGTCCTGTATACACTGATGCTAATAAATAGCCTATATAGGCCCATACATTTATTTAAAATCAAGATGCAAAATAAAACAAACATCCCCAAAAGCAGTTGGTCCCCAAGTTGCTTCTTGGTTATAATGGTGGTTCCTGGGACAAAACCAGTTGAAAACCTCCACAGTAGAACAATTAAGGGCTATAAGTTCTACTTCTACTGATATTGACTGGCTTGTGGATAAAACTGCAGATGTGCTGAATTCACTTTAGATGCTGCTGCTCCTCTGAAGAAGAAAAAGGTCTCTAAGAACTTAGATCCCTGATATAATCACATCTCTACATAAGACAGAAAGGAACTGGTTCTGTAGACTCATTGTTTATGAAAAGATGCTGTAAAAGTGTGTACTGTATTTTCCGCACTATAAGGCTAAAATACCTAAAAGCCTTTAATTTTCTCAAAAACCGGCAGTGCGCCTTAATTACGGTAATTTCTGCTACTGTAGTCAGGGGGATTGTGGGTACTGTAGTTTTTGAAGATTTCGAGAGATTCAGGGATGAACTGGAAAAGTTCACCTCTGCGTTTGTTTTGGGAGTGAATTAAGTTTTCAGAATAAATGATAATAATAAAGTTTGACTTACAGTACTTTTCTTCTTGTTTTTTTTTTCATTTGCTTTAGCATTTTGTAGCATTTCCTGTAGCGCAGCTCCATCAGGTAGATGCGTAACTCAACCCCAGCCACGATAGTACGGTATCTTATCGTATATTCCGTGCACCTTATATATGAAGAGAGTTTTAAATTTGGCCATTTATTGAAGGTGCACCTTTTAATATGATGTGCTTTATGGTGTACAAAATACGGTATATATAAAAATCAGGGACTTTGTGATGCAACAACAGCTTATAGTTAATTATTAATAGAAAAAAAAAATAAGCCAGGTTTTTTTTGTTCAGCACTGTAGCCAGGCATTCCTGCAGACTTTAAGACTTTAGGAGCTTCTTTAGCAGGAAAATCAGTTTCACTCTAATAGACCTCCCTACACCGACGTCAATCATCAGCAAAGCTCAAACAACGTTCTCTCTCTTATCGCTGCACCGATATTAGATCAGAAGAACCATCCAGGACTTCAGGATACGGGCCAGAGGTTCATCAGTGATCTGGAATAACATCATCTCTGTTCAGAACTCCCTGCAGCTCCTCTGGAAACGTCTAGAGGACAGAAACCCTGGCAGCCGGGCACCAATACGACTAATGCCATCTTCTCTGGTCTTTCCAAAGCTAATTAAAAAGACAAAGATAGGACTCCTATTATTTATGATGAAGGTGAGGGGGGGCATGTTGGTCTCCAAGTCTGCTGTCTGGGATTAGACTTGTGGAGACTGAAAATAATGTCAATCATAAGATTTCTGTCTTCCTGGAAGAGATAACCCCTTCTGAACCAGAACAACAGAAAAACCACTTCCATAATTATCATGGGTCACGTTACCTTACTGGCCAAATGTTCAACTTTCATGATTGTAGTTAAAAAGACTTTTGGGGGACTCATCACTTGTTTTAGGTCGAGTCCTAATCCAAGGCGTCTACAGGTTTGACCGAGGTAAATTTAAGACTTTTTAATACCATTTTCAAACTAAATTTAAAACCCAAAAGACAAGTCACTTAAAAAATCCAGCGCTGAGGTCGAGGTTGCCAGATCTGACAGGGTCCAGCCCAGACGTGATGTAAAGCCCGCCCAAATAATGAAAAACCATCCTGAATCATACATTCTCCATGTTAAAACCGTAAATTATTAAATGCATAATAGATTTCAAGCTTCACATCACCACTAAATAGCCAAAACAAGTTCAGGCTCCAAACAAAGACTACAACTAAACTGAGTAGATTAAAGCAAATAAAGTATCAGTGAGTTTATTGTGTACGTTTCTACTTTTCTATGCTACAATGGAAACTTTTTTGTTAATAATTTCTCCTAAATATTTAGTAAAAACCAGGAAAAGCAGTCCAGATTTTATCAACCCGCCCAATTGGTCTGAAACCTGCCCAACCTGGCAACACTGACTGAGGCGTCTAATAACTAGTAAACAGGTTTATTTCTCCTCAAAATTATGAAATACACTTTTTGTAGGGAAGATTATTAGGGCCAGGCATGAGAAAAATAAAAATAATATTTTAGAGGAGGAAGATTTTTTTTCATTATGCACTTCGAGAAAAAAGTCGAAATTTCGAGAAAAAAGTCGAAAAGTCGAGATTAATGTTGAAATGTTGAGAAAAAAGGCGAAATTTCGAGAAAGTCGAAATGTCGAGAATAAAGTCGAAATGTCGAGATTAATGTTAAAATCGTGTGAGAAAAGGCGAAATTTCGACTTTATTCTTGAAATTGTATTTCAACATTATTCTCGACATTTCGACTTTTTTCTCGACATTTCGACTTTTTTCTCGAAGTGCACAATAAAACAAAAATCTTCCTCCTCTCAAATATTTTTTCCCCGTAAAGGCCCTAATACTCTTCCGTACTTTCCTTTTCAAAGCGTAGGAAAACTTTGTAATGATGACTGAATAAATTCCCTCTAAAATTAAGATAAAAAAATGAAGACCCTTGGATTGAGATTCAAGAAAAATTAAAGGCCTTATTTTAGGAAAAATGGAATCTAAGACTTTCTCAGACTCTTTAAACCCTTCATAATAATTACTTTAGGTTATCTGCTGTGCTGTGTGGGTAGATATGTTGGTACACAATAGTTGCAACTAACACAACAGCTTTAATGGAACATTCTGACCTCATAAAAACCTCCGGCCTGACAGATGACTCCCATTATGAGGAAGCAGCTTCACATGATCTCATCCCCAAAGTAATATGTTTCCATTACGGCGCCCACGACTCCGACAAGCACATCACTGAACTCTGCAGCGCCGCAAACATCGCTGCCACGATGAAGAGAGATGGCAGTAATATATCCGAGGTGTTGAGAATGAGGTTAATAAGCTTTAGCAGCGCCGCTCTGGTCCTGAACACGTGGCCCTGGTACCCCGGCATGTACAGACGTACAGATCTCCATCTGCAGCCCACGCCCCCCCCCCCCCCCCCCGAACACGCCGCTCTGGTCCTGAACACGTGGCCCTGGTACCCCGGCATGTACAGCAGCTACACATCTCCATCTGCACCTCCCCCCGAACACGCCGCTCTGGTCCTGAACACGTGGCCCTGGTACCCCGGCATGTACAGCAGCTACAGATCTCCATCTGCAGCCCACGGCCCCCGAACACGCAGCTCTGGTCCTGAACACGTGGCCCTGGTACCCCGGCATGTACAGCAGCTACAGATCTCCATCTGCAGCCCACGGCCCCCGAACACGCAGCTCTGGTCCTGAACACGTGGCCCTGGTACCCCGGCATGTACAGATGTACAGATCTCCACCTGCAGCCCACGGCCCCCGAACACGCCGCTCTGGTCCTGAACACGTGGCCCTGGTACCCCGGCATGTACAGCCGCTACAGATCTCCATCTGCAGCCCCCGGCCCCCGAACACGCAGCTCTGGTCCTGAACACGTGGCCCTGGTACCCCGGCATGTACAGCAGCGTACAGATCTCCATCTGCAGCCCCCGGCCCCCGAACACGCCGCTCTGGTCCTGAACACGTGGCCCTGGTACCCCGGCATGTACAGCCGCTACAGATCTCCATCTGCAGCCCCCGGCCCCCGAACACGCAGATCTGCATCTGCACCTCCCCCTGAACACGCCGCTCTGGTCCTGAACACGTGGCCATGGTACCCCGGCATGTACAGCAGCTACAGATCTCCATCTGCAGCCCCCGGCCCCCGAACACGCAGCCCTGGTCCTGAACACGTGGCCCTGGTACCCCGGCATGTACAGCAGCTACAGATCTCCATCTGCAGCCCCCAGCCCCCCCGAACACGCCGCTCTGGTCCTGAACACGTGGCCCTGGTACCCCGGCATGTACAGCAGCTACAGATCTCCATCTGCAGCCCACGGCCCCCGAACACGCAGGCGGGACAGACTCCATCAGCATGATGGGAAAAGACGTGTCTGCATTCATTTGGCCGGCGACTGAAAGCTAAATGCTGTTACACTCAAGCTGTTGTTGGAATAATGTGCTGGAACCAGCTGTCAGACGGCCAAACAAGCATCAAGCTTCCTCACAAACATCCTTACAAACATCCTCACAAACATCCACACAAACATCCTTACAATCATCCACATAAACATCCACACAAACATCCTCACCAATATCCACATCAACATCTAAAACATCCACACAAACATCCACACCAGCATCTAAACAAGCTTCCACACAAAACCATCGGTACGATTCATGCTGTAATAATATGAACCAACCAACAGCAATAATAATTTCTTTAAAAGCATGATCTTGTTGCTTTTCAGTGTTTTACCCATCAGCCATTGCATTGATATTTACTGAATATTGGATATTGGAGTATTTCATGAGGCGCTGTGCAGTTAAAAACACTCCTGGTGCTCTATGGCTGACCATTTTAAAATTTTTTGGAATTGCCCGGCAATCTAATCTTATTGACGAGAAAGAACATCAGAAATAAATTCCATACTTGGCTATAAGATTGAACATAATTTCTGTACAATATATCTGGGAAATATACCAACTAAACTAAATACCTCAGGCAAATACCTCCTAAAAATATTACAATAAGAAAACAATTAGAAAACCATAACGATGAAATGGCTAAACAAAGAACCTCCAACAAACAGAGAGAGGGTAACAATTGTAAAGGAGATGTTTGTCATGGAAAGGCTGACATTTTCTCTCAGACTCTGTGCAGATAAATTGGACAAGTATTGGTACAAATGGGTGATGCACATGAATGTTGTCAAAGAAGACCTTTTATGTTAACATTTTATGAACATTTTCTTTCTTTCCTTTAACAATTACTACAACATGCACCTCATTAGTGCCACGGCTGCGCCACGTGGCACTCCTCCATTGAGCTTCGCAATGGAGGAAAAAAAAAGTAAAAAACATATCCAACTGAGAAACCATGACACTCGAGCTCACGGCCAAACCGTAAAAGGTAGACAGATAATTTTTGGTCAGAATGTAGATATACGTGTTGGGATTCATAAAATGTGACTTTGACGGGCGGGGTATGCACAAAATTTAAACGGGGGGGCTAACAGCCACGCAAATTCCTGCCTCGGTCTCCATTGACTGCAATGTAATCAAAAGTTTTCTTCAAAAAAATCTCACTTTGTTTTCGAACTGCCTTACTCAGACATTTTAAGGAATATCTGAATAAAAATAAGATTGTCAGAATCTGCCGGGTTCTGTGTCTCTCACGATGTCTTTATTTTTCTGCTAGGAGCTACGGTTTACTCACAAATCTGAGTTCTTTGAGAACTTGTCACAAGGCAAAACTCTGGGGTTTTCTCACAGCCAACCCGGAATGTTCCTGAAGTGCAAGGTTCTTGTTGCCCCTAGCAACCAGCAGTCAGCTGCTGACTCATTCAGCCAGGACTAGTCACATGACTGAGTCAGTACAGACTTCATATACTTTAACCTGGAAAAAGGAGAAATCTGACCCCTGACCTTTTGACCGTAGACGATAACCAGTCCTGCTGGAAATCGGTTCATGGTATATATATATATATATATGTATATATATATGTATGTATATATATATATATATATATATATATATATATATATATATATATATATATATATACATATATATATATCTACATATATATATATCTGTTAGCGGTCCCGTTAGAAGTTCTGTTAGCGGTTCCGTTAGCGGTCCTGTTAGCGATCTCTTTAGCGGTCCCGTTAGCGGTCCTGTTAGCGATCCCGTTAGCGGTCCTGTTAGCGATCCCGTTAGCGATCCCGTTAGCGGTCCCGTTAGCGATCCCCTTAGCGGTCCTGTTAGCGGTTCTGTTAGCTGTCCCGTTAGCGGTTCTGTTAGCTGTCCCGTTAGCGGTATGTTAGCGGTCCTGTTAGCGGTTCTGTAAGCGGTTCCGTTAGCGGTTCTGTTAGCGGCCCCATTAGAGGTCCTGTTAGAGGTCCCGTTAGCGGCCCCGTTAGCGGTTGTGTTAGCGGTTCCGTTAGCTGTTCTGTTAGCGGTCCCGTTAGCGGTTCTGTTAGCGGTCCTGTTAGCGGTTCTGTTAGCGGTCCCGTTAGCGGTTCTGTTAACGGTTCTGTCAGCTTATTACCTATTTTCTGCAATAACTTTTGAATGGTTTGATATAGGAAATGTCATCAAAATCGCAATCATCCGGCAGTAGTCCCATGGCACTTCAAAATTTCCTGAAATTTTCTAGTTATTATTATTATTTCTTTGTCACCTATTTATCAGATATCAAGGTAAATTCTCTATGTGCTCAAGAGTAATATGGACTAAGGATGATATGGACTGAATTCAAATCCCACTGGACCCGAGTGAATCCTCCTGTCAGCTTTACTCTTGGTGGAAATGTTGGAAAAGTAACCCAGAAAACAAGAAATGAAGTCAGAAAAGACAAACTGCATTATTTCTGACCCTGGTATCCTGTCTGTTCGTATGTTCATCAGCATCAGTACAATTGTCCTTATTTGATCACTTCTTTATTTGGTCACTTCTTTTGTACAAATATTTATTATTTACATTATTTTCAGCATCTGCATCTGTCTTTTTATTTCTTTTCACTATCGTTATTGTCACATGAGCAGCATTTTCGTTACGTCTCGTCTCTTTTTCCTCAGGTGATAAAGGTTCGTTGACAACGATATTTAGTCATAATTTTCGTCGATGAAAGCAACTTTAGTTCCAGGGTCCCATGACAGCTGCCCAGACTTTAATACGCTGCAGGTTTCCACCGGCTCATCGTGAACCTCCTATAAATATTCATGCTCCGTGGGCGGATCGGGGGGTCGACGGCAGCTCCTGCAGCTCCTGCAGCTCCTGCAGCTCCTGCAGCTCCTGCAGCTCCTGCACGGCTGCACGACGCGCAGTACTGGAGTTGAGGGGGGATGAGGGGGGATGGCATCCCTCCCTGAAATAAAAACGGTCCAAATCTTCCCCCCTGTAAAACTGCCATCCCCCCTTTCCATCCCTTATGTCATTTCATCAATGAATGTGGTTTTACTGCTATTTCAACATTTAGAGTCATCACCAGAAAAATAACACCAGAAAAATAACTTATTTGACAATTTTCACCTGTTTCAAGTAAATTTTCACTTGAAATAAGTAGAAAAATCTGCCAGTGGAACAAGATTTATCTTCTCATTACAAGCAAAAAAATCTTGTCCCACTGGCAGATTTTTCTACTTATTTCAAGTGAAAATCTACTTGAAACAGGTGAAAATTGTTGTTTCTTCCAGTGATGAGTCTTGTTTTAAGTGTAATGAGATTTTTTTACTAAAATGAGACATTTTAACTAGAAATTAAAGCTGCAAGCAGCGATGAACGGGCCCTCGCACTCACGGCCACCGCCCCCATAAGCATATCAGAAATGACACCACCCACGACTTCCCCAGTCAAACCATTCAAAAGTTATAGCAGAAAAAAGGGACAACCAATCAGAAGAAGGGGCGGGGCTAGTTCGGGCCAATTATGGTCAAGGACTCTATACCGAGTCCCATGACACCTCCCGCGACTCTTTATGTCAAACCATTCAAAAGTTATGGCAGAGAAAAGTATTCTAGGGGGCGCTGTTGAGCCGTTACGCCACGCCCATTAATGCAAACCATGAAATATCAAATTTATCGCCAGGCCTGCCTTGCATGTAAAATTTGGTGACTTTTGGAGAACTATCAAATATGGACCAATCAGATGAAGGGGGGCGCGCTTTTTCGCGTCTAGCGTCGCCACGGTAACACTTTTGAAAGAGAAAAGTAATGCGCGTAGTCGCAAGATGGAGACGCACATTTTGATGTATAACACACCTGGGTGCACGTTACGGTTCGGGCCGTATTAATTGCCGAATGAATGGCATAAATTGCGCCAAAATTACACAATAAATAAAAAATGGCTGACTTCCTGTTCGGTTTTGGCCATGGCGCCAAGAGACTTTTCTTTAAGTTGTGACATGATACAGGTGTGTAGTGATTTTCATGCATGTACGTCAAACCGTATTGTGGGGCTTGAGGAACAAAGTTTTCCGGGGGGCGCTGTTGAGCCATTTTGCCACGCCCATTAATGTAAACCATAAAATATCAAATTTATCGCCAGGCCTGGCTTGCATGCCAAATTTGGTGCCTTTTGGGGAACTATCAAATATGGACCAATCAGATGAAGGGGGGGCGCGCTTTTTGCCGTCTAGCGTCGCCACGTTAACACTTTTGAAAGAGAAAAGTAATGCACGTAGTCGCAGGATGGAGACGCACATTTTGATGTATAACACATCTGGGTTCACGTTACGGTTCGGGCCGTATTAATTCTCGAAGGAATGGCTCATATTGCTCCAAAATTACGCGATTAATTCAGAATGTTCAAAATGGCCGACTTCCTGTTTGGTTTCGGCCATGGCGCCAAGAGACTTTTCTTTAAGTTGCGACATGATACAGGTGTGTACCGATTTTCGTGCATGTACGTCACACCGTATTGTGGGGCTTGAGGCGCAAAGTTTTTTCGGTCTGAACCAACCAGATGAAGGGTGGGCGCGCTTTTTGGCGTCTAGCGTCGCCACGGTAACGCTTTTGAAAGACAAAAGTAATGCGTGTTGTCGCAGGATGGAGACGCACATTTTGATGTATAACACATCTGGGGGCACATTACGATTCGGGCCGTATTAACTGCCGAAGAAATGGTATAAATTGCGCCAAAGTGACACGATTAATTCAAAATGGCTGACTTCCTGTTCGGTTTCGGCCATGTCGCCAAGAGACTTTTCTTTAAGTTGTGTACTGATACAGGTGTGTAGCGATTTTCGTGCATGTACGTCAAACCGTATTGTGGGGCTTGAGTCACAAATTTTTCCGGGGGGCGCTGTTGAGCCGTTAGGCCACGCCCATTAATGTAAACCATTAAATATCAAATTTTTCGCCAGGTCCGACTTGCATGCAAAATTTGGTGACTTTTTGGGCACGTTTAGGGGGGCAAAAAGGCCCTCCTTTCGTCAGAAGAAAAAAGAAAGAAAGAAAGAAAAAAAATTCCTACAGATACAATAGGGCCTTCGCACTGAAGGTGCTCGGGCCCTAATAAGACAGATATTCTTGTTAAGATTGTGAGTTTTTGCAGTGATCCATGTTACTTATCCTGTGAAGGACAGAGTCATATTGATAAGTTCAGAAAAGTGTTTTTTATTGTTGTGTTTTGATGTATTTGATGTAAGCCCAGTGGATATTTAAAGCTTACAGAAGGCTGCATTTAACTGCTGCTATGTCATTCCTGCAGTATTTCTGCAGGTGTTTTGGTCACTGCTATTATTTGTAATATATTATATTATTTGTAATCAGCACAAATTATCTGTCCCCATATGATAAAATCCTCCATCCCCCCTGATTTTATTTTACAACTCGAGTACTGACGACGCGGGACGACTCTTTTGTACGACGAGCAAATCTGCTTATGTCTCGGCGAGCGCCGGCTCCCTCCGATCAGTCGGGAGGATCCTCTTTGTTCTGGCTGTTCGAGCGACAGTGATGAGTTCAAACCAGCTGCAGAAAACCGGCGACACAAGCAGCCAATCGTTCTGCTTCAGTCACTGCAGAAGCTTTAAAACTCTGAATATTAAGACGGTGGAACAAACAAGGAATTATCTCCCTCTCAGAGCCGGTAAAAGCCGGTAAAAGCCGGTAGACGAGTTTCCTCCATCATCCAGGTCAACGCCGCTGAACTCCCAGCAGTTTGATCTGAGTGGGAAGCTGCTTCTCCTCTCCACCGGCACGCTGCCCAGCTCCGGAGTACAGTTAGAATAAATACATAAATAATTTAATAAAGTTCACTTTGTTCACGGCTTTACAATCTAACTTGCTGATTCTTCTCATCAGACAAGAATATTTAGGTTTTTAAAAAGCTGCTTTTGTGACTCCGATGAAGGCAGAATTAATCGCAGAAACATGTCAGGTATTTAAAAACCTAAATATTCTTGTCTTGAGGAAAAGAATCAGCAAGTTAGAATAAATAAATACCGTATTGTCCCGAATATAAGACGACCCCGATTATAAGACGACCCCCTCTTTTTCAAGACTCAAGTTTGAAGAAAGACTTTTTGAACACCAAATTACATTTTTATACATAAAATAATTACAGTACATCTGAAACAAATGATTATAACAATATATTTGAGAGAAAAAGCATGTTATTTTGACTATTTGAAATCATTATCTTGAAATTTGCATCATAACTTCTCCTCAGCTGCCGGTTCACCTGCCGATCTTCCACCTTCTTTTCTCCAGATTGTCGCTACGTTTCTCCACTTTCTGTTATCTCTTCTCTTATTTTCTTCTCTTTCTTATACAATTTTTTTATTTTTCTTCTTCGTTCTACCGCTATTTTTATTTTTCTTCTTCGTGACAGGGGTTCTCTTTGGCCTGGGGAGTTAAGTTCAGCATTCGCTTGCCCCACTTTTTCGGTCTTATTTCAATGCAAAAAACACTGTCTTATATTCAGGCCAATAAGGTAAATAAATAAATAACAGGCAAAAAACTGGACGACAGTATGGAGGGCAGTTGGTCCCCGGAACCAGAACAAACGTTTCTCTTCAGGAATGTGCTTCATGGGGGGGTGATATCGCTCCATGATTTGTTGATGTTTTGCTCAAATATCAGCAGATGTGATCCAGAAATGACTGACCCTCCCTTTAAGCAGCATTCACTCAGAGACAGAAGGAGGTCTGAACGGATCAGCTGCCGAAGCACAAATATGTGCAGTTAGACGTTTTCCAGGAAAATGTCATGGTTTGGTACTTCCTGATTTATTTTGAAGCCTGTGTCTTTGTGTTTAAGTTCTGGTTTGACACTTCCTGTTTCCCATCGGTCCTGATTGTCTGCACATGTGTCTTGTTAACCCTTGTGTATATCTGGTCATGTCTTTCCTTGCTCCTGCTGGTCCGTACTGTTTCCTGCCTCCGTGGTTCCATGTCAGGTTTTGGTAGTTTTACTTTGTCACGTTCATGTTCTGGTTTTTGTATCCTGCTCGGCAGCGCTTTGGTTTTGTTTTGGACGAATAAATCACCACTTTTTGGAACTCCTGCCTCCTGCTCTCCTGCTTCTGGGTCCTCATATACCACTTTGTGAAAGCGGACCCAGCAGGAGAGAGTTTTGCCTTTTGGCAATACGTCTTCCGGGAGGCAGGACTCACAATTCCTGGTTGGAAGGAGGTAGAGGAAGAGGAGTCCCGGACGCACCTGTCCCTGTTCCGGTGGTTCCAGTGGTGAACTGCGTTTACATGCATCAATAACCCTTTTAAAACCGTAATATTAGTTCATATTCATTCATATTCCGGTTTTTAAAAACCTGAATATGACCCCTGGGTTACTCCTTTTAAACCTGAATATTGGGTCATGTAAACACCAAACAGAATATCCCCATCAAACGGAACAGGAATCTGTTTTCTGCACATGCTCTGTTCACAAGGAATCCTGGTCTTTTGAGTCCAGGAAGTTCTTATAAACACAGAGAAACCAAGACCAGGAGGAGACTAATCACTTCATAAATGTAATGAAGGATATGAACATTTCTGCATTTGTAGACGGTAGAAAGTACCGGGATAGAAGATTTACAAGAAGGTGAGAGAAAAGTTGCGCAAAGCAGGATTTGTAGGAAACCCAGACCAGATCAAGACGCTGAAAAAGGCGAACTACAGGACCAAGAAACAAAACGGTACCACCGGGTCCGATTATCCGCGGTGCTGCTGTTATTAGGGCCCGAGCACTTACAGTGCGAAGGCCCTGTTGTATCTGTAGGAATCTTTCTTTCTTTCTTTCTTTCTTTCTTTCTTTCTTTCTTTCTTTCTTTCTTTCTTTCTTTCTTTCTTTCTTTCTTTCTTTCTTTCTTTCTTTCTTTCTTTCTTTCTTTCTTTCTTTCTTTCTTTCTTTCGACGAAAGGAGGGCCTTTGTTCCCCCTAAACGTGCCCAAAAAGTCACCAAATTCTGCACGCAAGCCAGGCCTGGCAAAAAATTTGATATTATTAATGGCCGTGGCCTAACGGCTCAACGGCGCCACCTAGAAAACTTTTCTCTGCCATAACTTTTGAATGGTTTGACATAAGAAGTCGTGGGTGGTGTCATTTCTGATATGCTTATGGGGGACGGTGGCCGTGAGTGCGAGGGCCCGTTCATCGCTGCTTGCAGCTTTAATTGTTGTTGATTTGAATTTGGATACAGGAAGAAGAAGCGGAAATTACGGGAATTGCGTCATCACGTTCTCCGTGCGTCGCTGGTTTGATCCAGATATCCTGAATGATTATTCACCATGGAAACGGAATATTCCCAATGTTTCAGTAACCGGAATATTAGCAATAACCCAAATTTTGACTGCATGTGAACGTAGTCAATGTGTTGAGTTTGAACACTCCAGGGACCTCATCCTCTCCCAGGGCCAGTCCTCAATCCTCATCCTCTCCCCATTCTCATTCTCAAAAGAGATGGAGGGGTGCTGGTTCCTGGGAACACGCTGGAAGGTTTAAATCTCACATCTCTAAGCTCCGATAAACTACGTAGAATTGCTGCTGAAAATTCAGTTAAAGTAAGTTGATCCTGCAGCTTTACTTCAGATCAGAGGTCAAAAAGGATCAAGTCCACAGGACGTCCATCAGGCTGCCGTTTGTCCAGTCTGACTCTCTAAGTCGTTCACGGCGGGAGATGAAAAGGGCGGCGCTGGGAAGATGGACGTGGTGGAGGAAAAACACGACTTTCAGAGCCGCAGGGGGAAAAACGATGGAAAGTAAATCCAATATCCGACATAAAGCTGAGGTCCTCTCGGAGCGGCGGAGGGGGGTAAACAAGCCGGCGTGACTCAGAGGTCGTGAGTCACCGCTCCAGACCTCCATCAAGGAGGATTCCTCTCCACTTTCAACTGTAATTATTCTGCAGCAGCAGCAGAGGAACAAAGCCGTTTAGAAAAGTCTGCTCAATCAGAGATAATAGAGGAGTCGGGCTCAGTTACTGCTTTCACCGCTTTAGTTTCGTCCTCCGCTTCTTTACTGTCATTCCACTTCCTCCCTCTCTGAATGTCGTAAAGGTTCACTCCTCTTACTCTTTTCATCCCTTCATCCGCCCAACGTCTTCCCCGTCGGCCTCAGATGAGCAACAAATAAGCTTTCAATAAATGTAAAAAAATCTAACTAACAGGACTGTCCCAGAAAATTAGAATATTGTTATTTTCTGTAATGCAATTAAAAAAACTAAAATGTCCTACATTCTGGATTCATTACAAATCAACTGAAATATTGCGAGCCTTTTATTATTTTAATATTGCTGATCATGACTTACAGCTTAAGAAAACTCAAATATCCTATCTCAAAAAATTAGAATATTCTGGGAATCTTAATCTTAAACTGTAAACCATAATCAGTAATATTAAAATAATAAAAGGCTTGCAATATTTCAGTTGATTTGTAATGAATCCAGAATGTATGACATTTGTTTTTTTAATTGCATTACAGAAAATAAAGAACTTTATCACAATATTCTAATTTCTGAGACAGTCCTGTATCTTATTTGCTGGAAATAAGAAATATGATAGTGAACAAATTCAACTTCATATTTATAATGAAGAAATAATTAAAGTTTCAACTACATGTTTTTTGGGTATATTAATTGATGATAAACTTATCTTGGAGAGAACAGGTTGGCATCATCTGCAAAAAGGTCACTAAATATTTTGTACACATTTCATGTTTCCTTACATTATATTATAGTTTGCTTTATCCATATTTAACATACTGTAATATTTTGTGGGGAAGTACCGTTCCATCTTATTTGCAGAAAATATTATTGTTGCAGAAACGTTTTGTTAGATTAGCAACTTTTTCCAAAGCTGATGTTTCACGTCTCTTCTTTAAATTGCAATTATTGAATATCGATGACGTCAACATTCTTCAAATCTGTACATTTGTCTTTAAAGTGAATCATAAACTGATGATTTACCTCATGGTTTTAGATACTATTTCGTTAATAACTCTCAGGTTCATAGTTATTCAACCTGACAGGTTAATAAACTTCATCTTCCGTTGTATAAAACATCCCGTGGTCAGTTTTCTATTAAATACCGTGCAGTTATCATGTGGAACAATTATGTACATTTAATATATTTATCTTTGTCACTGTCCATGTACAAAAAGAAACTTAAGAATGATTGCTCTCTAAATCATTTCATTTAGAATAATAGAACCCCCTATTTTTTTTTCACTTTCTCCTTTACAGGAAATGTTCAGTTTGTGCGTTTAATATGTAATTGTGATTTTTATATTTGTTAATATCTTAACTTTAGCATATTATTTGGGTGTGGTTTTCATATAAGCTTATATACATGTACAGTAAGCTTCTAACCTCCTCACACATATTTAGCGCCCTATTGTATATTTAGGAGTTTTTATCCTCGTTTTTCTTCTGACGAAATGAGGGTCTTTTTTCCCCCTAAACGTGCCCCAAAAGTCACCAAATTTTGCACCAATCCAGGCCTGGTGAAAAATATGATATTTAATGGTTTGCATTAATGGGCGTGGCCTAACGGCTCAACAGCGCCCCCTAGAAAACTTTGTGCCTCAAGCCCCACAATACGGTTTGACGTACATGCACGAAAATCGGTACACACCTGTATCATGTCACAACTTAAAGAAAAGTCTCTTGGCGCCATGGCCGAAACCCAACAGGAAGTCGGCCATTTTGAATTAATCGTGTCATTTTGGCGCAATTTATGCCATTTCTTCGGCCGTTTCTTCGCCCGAACAGTAACGTGCACCCAGGTGTGTTATACATCAAAATGTGCGTCTCCATCCTGTGACGATGGGCATTACTTTGCTCAGTCAAAAGCGTTGCCGTGGCGACGATAGATGCCAAAAAGCGCCCCCCCCCTTCATCTGATTGATCCATATCTGAGAGTTCCTACTTTCTGCCATAACTTTTGAATGGTTTGACATAAAGACTCGTGGGTGGTTTCATCGGACTCGGTTTTGAGTCCTTGAACATAATTGGTGCAAATTAGCCCCGCCCCTTCTTCTGATTGATAGATGTGTGATAGTTCCTATTCTCTGCCATAACTTTTGAATGGTTTAACATAAAGAGTCATGGTGGTGTCATCGGACTTAGTTTTGAGTCCTTGACTTCTATTGGTGAGAATTGCACACACGAGGGCCCGTTCATCGCTGCTTGCAGCTTTAATTCTTCTTGTTGTTGTTTAGTTTTTTTTTCTTCATCTTTGTATTTGTGTGAAACAAAATAAAACAAATAAAAATAAAAATGAGCCTCAGTTTTGCCGTTTCTTTGTCAGGAACACATCAGCTTCTGAGACGGCGATCCATCAGCCCCCAGCGTCTCCAGACGGGCGTCCACATGTCTCTAAATGTCCAAACGAGGTGTGAGACGGGAAAATCCTCCCCAGGTCGGGGGTTTCTGCCGTCGGTTTCTGCCGTCGGTTTCCTGCGTTTTTCTCTTCATCTCATCGTTCGCTGCTCCCAGCCTGGCAGGTTTGATCCACTTTAAACTTGTTTCTGAAGACGAGCCGTCCCGCCATCCTGGAGACACGTCTGCTTCCTCTTTCATTCCATCACTCAGTGACTAAAAAGGTGCATTTTTGTCATTTACAACATTTGAAATGATCTTGAGTCATTTGGGTGACGTCTATGAAGCAGCATGTTGATCCAAACCAACATTTTCTTTAAAGAAGTGAAGACTGACGGTGAATTTAAAGGCGCCCGTCTATGAATCTTTATCTGGCGGGGCACACCACATGTTCCCAACCCCAAACTGACCGTCTGTCTTTCTGCTGGCAGTTTGTGTTTGACATAAACTGGAGTTAACTCTTGGTACCAACTGGTTTTAAGCATTAATTTGACATAAAATATGCAGATGATAAGGTCTTATACCCTCCAGTAGTTCACTCCTGAGAATCTCTGGACTGAGGACGGTTCTTGTAGGTTCTCCTCTGAAAGGTTCCTTCTTTTCATTTACGCATCTTTTTAAAGACTTTTCTTTACTCAAAGTTGAATCTGATGACAACATTTCCATCATCTGTTGAGATGTTTCCGTCTAGACCAGAGTTCTGCAACCTTTATTATCAAAAGAGTCATTTTGCCTCCACTTCTACAAAAATAAATATTCAGGAGCCGCAAAAAATAACAGATTTTAAAGGTTTTCATCTTTTATTTATTTTAGCTGTTACAACCACTAAATATAACAGAAGTGCATTTGTAGGCGTACTTTGAAATAAATTAAACTGTGAACTGTAGGCCTATTTAAGTCTATTGGGCCAACGTTTCGGTCATAGACCTTTTTCAAGGTCTTGAAAAACGTTGGCCAAATAAACGAGTGCACGGTGAGAAGAAGGTGTGCGGGAGTTTTCTTTTTATATTTTTAGAATTGATGTTGGGAGATCTATTTTGTTGGGTAAAGTTCCCATGCTGAGGCTTCAATAATGACGAGGTTTCATGTCCAAGAATCCCAGAGATGTAATAACTTTACCTTCAGCTTTCACACGATCTCTTATTTTGTTAAACAGACGTGGGAGCTGTCCAGTGCTGAAGTCAGAGTCCTGCATCTTATGGTGATTAGGCCTGTGTTGAAAAGATTGATTTTACGATTCTAAATCCATTCTCATATTAATTCCTAAAAATCGATTCGTATGTCTAAAGATCGATTTAAAAAAAAAAAATTCTTACGTCATTACATTACAACTTTTGGTATTTTTTTTGTTTATGCCCAAAAAAAGGAATGTTTAGTTGGACACAAGAATAACTCCTGCCATGTTTTTGTCGTTAAATATGTTTAAAGGTATGAAAACATTAAAGTTTTCAGTTATAATTGCATAAATTGTCTATATTTCTTTGCTTTATATACTGTCTTGGGGTTACATTTTCATAAAGTGCTAAAAACTAAATTCTCATAAATGGGAAAAAATAAAACCGATTTCCTCCGTCTCTGTTTCCTCCCTGGATCTGTTTGGTAATTCTGACCCACGATGTTTCTGTTTCAGTTCTATCAGCATTCTGGGAGCTGATTGGTCCTTACAGCATCATTAGCTGCAATACTTGCTGTTGAATCTCAATATAATACTAGTATTAATATGTTGCAGAACTACAGTCATATCATTCATGCAACAGCTGAAAAAACTGTTTTAATAACACTAACCCAAATCAATATCTGATCAAATCGTATCGAATCAAATCCTGATAATCGATTCTGAATCTTAAGAACCGGGAATCGAATCGATTCTTGACATTTGAATGGATCCCCAGCCCTAACGGTGACTCCAGGAACCAGAACTTAATTATTAATTTCAGAGGAAAACGCAAATGAAAACTTCCTGAAAGTCGTCACCACGTGACGTTTACAGGCTCCCAACAAAACATCTATCTATCTGTCTAGTTTACATAATAATTATGTATTGTCTCCAGATTTAGTCATAGTGAATGTTAAATATAATATTCAGATTTTAAATGCAAATTCATTTTAAAACATTGTGCAAACTTTTAATAAAACACGCCATAATGACAAAGCACCACTTTCCACCAAGATTTCCTTATTTGAATATTATATTAAGCATTTTAGTCCATAGTAGCCAGTTTGATGTTATAAATAAGCAACCAAAATATTAACCATAAGCTCCTTTATTTATGACACATCTGTGCATTATATCAGCAAAACAAAACAATCATGAAATTATAGGAGGATTAGAAGAAATGCAACGTCCTCATTTAGAGATTCAAATGAAAAACATTTCAGGCCAATCCTAGAAGCTAATGATGTAAACAAGTCTTATAAACGGAGTTTAATAACAAATAATGTGACAAACATTATCACTGGCAAAAAATCTGAAGTAGTAAAACACATCTCTAGCAGAGATTAACATGTACAAACTCTGTCCAATGAATCATTAACCAACTGAAAAACTACCAAGCATCTTAAACTTCTATTAATTAACAAAATGCGATATGTAAACCATGTTAGTTTCGCTTACTTCGCCACTTCTTTGTGAGGACGAGTCCTCACAAAGTCTGAATAGTTGTATCGATGTCACTGAAGCACGTCGTGGTTTTGAAGAGGTTCAGATATCGTGTTCAAATGCCAAGTGTCTTTGACGCCTCGTGAGAGCTGGAAATGTCAAGGAGGATTTACGGGGAATTATCTTTTTAACGACCCCGTCCTCCGGTGATTATTGACGGATCAGCGAGCCTCGTCCAGCAGGACGGAGGAGACGTCTGAACATCATCTGTTTCCGATACCTGAGCTTTAAGTGTCAGCAGAAACCAGGACAGGCTGGAAACATCAGCTGATTTCCCTCATTTCTGTTCACAGACACGAATATGATCAATTCTGTCGTTAAATACCATCAGTGGATTCAGAGAGGTGACAACGATCCCGGAACCGAAGCTTCACTGCTCTTTTCTGGAGAACAACGTCTGGGACTGAGGGTTCTAATAATTATATAATAATAATAATCAATTGTATTTATATAGCGCTTTTAAAAGATCTCAAAGACGCTTAAGACGCTTCTACACTCTAATGCTCTTAGATATATTGTTAAAAGGACTAATAACTTTGACATTACTGTAGATCTAATAATGCATTAAAACACCTGGGAGATTTCATTATTTTTTATTTTATTTTATCTTATTTATTTATTTTTCATTCTTTATTTCATTCATTAAAAGAAAAACTAAACGGTTCTTTATAATTACAACAAATCTCTTTCCTTGAATGAAAGGGAACAGAAAGAAGCTTATTTTATCTCTCCCTTTTTCCTAAGAAATCAAATTTCAATTAATGTAATAATAAAAAAAATACATTTCAAATTACGCAATTAAAAAAAACACTTTCCAATAAACTTAATTAAAAAAAAAAAAACACAAACAAACAAAAAACAAAACAGAAACTACAACAAAGTTATAAAATAACACAAAATAGCTGTCGTCAAACACAGATAGTCGTATTCTTTTTTGATTCGAAGAAAAAAAATATGACAATGGTGCTAAACACAGATGGGTTAACAATTATCATGATATGTCTTCATCAAACTAGCTTTTATTATTCTTTTAAATGTAATGTTTGATTTGCATTCTTTTGCTTCTGTATCCAGATTGATCCATAAACTGATTCCTTTTACAGAAACACAACGTTCCATTAATTTTGTCCTGAATTTAGTTTTTTTTTAAGTTATACTTATTTTTATAATTGTATGATGTGAGGAGATCAGACAGACACGCAAAATACCCAGAATTAAGAATAATTCAGACAGATTCCCAAGAAAGACAAATACAAAGATAAGGATGTATCGACAGGTATCAGGAACATTCATTTATGCAGAGAAATCCTGCCTAACATGGCAGTATTCATGCTGAAAATCAAGATAAAGGGAGCGTTTGCCCTTCAGCTCCACTAATAAGTGAGGAACGGGAGGGAATGTGCTGCAGAGCGAGCAGGGAAACCTAAATCATAACAACTGATAACCGTCAAGGACGGTCTCAGCCGACTGAGAAACAAACAATCATTAAAGCTGCAAGCAGCGATGAACGGTCCTCCACCCTGGTGCACGTTCAGGCTGCAGTGGAAGCTTGGATGACTTCATGTAGATTCTTCACAACTGGACATTTAGTGGATGAAACACCCACGACTCTCTATATCAAACCATTCAAAAGTTATGGCAGAAAGTAGGAACTATCAAATATGGACCAATCAGATGAAGGGGGGGCGCTTTTTGGCGTCTAGCGTGGCCACGGTAACGCTTTTAACTGAGAAAAGTAATGCGCATCGTCGCAGGATTGAGACGCACATTTTGCTGTATAACACACCTGGGTGAACGTTACGGTTCGGGCGAAGAAATGGCATAAATTTCGCCAAAATTACAGGATTAATTCAAAATGGACGACTTCCTGTTGGGTTTGGGCCATGGCGACAAGAGACTTTTCTTTAAGTTGCGACATGATACAGGTGTGTACCGATTTTGGTGCAAAGTTTTCTAGGGGGCGCTGTTGAGCCGTTAGGCCACGCCCATTAATGCAAACCATTAAATATCACATTTTTTGCCAGGCCTGACTTGGTGCAAAATTTGGTGACTTTTTGGGCACGTTTAGGGGGAAAAAAGGCCCTCATTTCGTCGGAAAAATAAAAATAATAATAATAAAAACGAGGAAAAAGAAAAAAGTTCCTACAGACACAATAGGGCCTTCGGTCTGTCAGTGCTCGGGCCCTAATTAATAATGAGAACTAAGAAGTTGTAAACCTCCCCCAGGTCTGAAAACTCTAATACGCCCGAGCTGCGCTGCTGCAAATCAGATCTGCACAGAGCAGAACGTTCATCGCAGTAGCCGAGTCTCGGTTCAGTTTCAGGGACCTGGACTGGTTGCTGTTTGTGTCTCTGCCTGTTGTTTCTTTGTTTGTTTACTCTCTTCCAGATCTCAAAGGCTTTTGTGCCCGTTGTGCGTTTCCCTGTGTTTCTCTACAGCGGCCGGGACCCGCCATTGCTGAAAATAAAAGTAACGCTGCAAATATAAAGAAACGCCGCTGCAAATTAAAAAAAAATGACGTAAATAAAAAAATCACAACGGAAGTGAATTACCGGGGACTATTTTTGCTGATGCACCAGTGTTTTTTTACGTGAGAGGAGAAGAAGAAGACGAAGAGGACGTAAGTGAAAAGGAAGAAATAAGAAGAGCGAGGAATAAGAAGAACAACGAACAAGAAAATAAGTGAAAAGGTTAGTGTTCAACGTCACTATGTGTAATTTTTAATGTGTTACATAAAAACACCGGTGCAACGGCAAAAATAGTCCCCGGTAATTCGCTTCCGATGGGGCTTTTTTATTTGCGTCGTTTTTTTATTTTATTTGCAGCGGCGTTTCTTTTTGTTTGCAGCGTTTATTTTATTTGCTAAGCGTTTCTTTAATTTGCAGCGGCGTTTGTTTCTGTTTGCAGCGTTACTATGGAGCCAAATCAAGGCCAAAAGTTTTGCTAATTTGAAAATAAAATTTGAACCTGAAAATTCTTTTTTACAGTTTCAATTTTTTTTTTTATCGGTATCAGATCTTTTTTTCAGTTTCAGAACTTTTTATTTCAGTTTCAAATCTTTTTTTCAGTTTCTGATCTTTTTTTTTCTCAGTTTCACTTGTTTTTTTTTCAGTTTCACTTGTTTTTTTTTCAGTTTCAGACTTTTGGCCCCGATGTGTTGTGGCCTTGATTTGGCTCCATACGTTACTTTTATTTTCAGCAATGGCGGGTCTCGGCCACCGTATTTCTCTCATTTCAGACTAGCGGATGCCCCCCCAGGACCCGGGAGGATTCTCCCTCTAAAAGACATATACGGAGTTTCATCAACACAAACCCACACTAAAACACACGTTGGCCGCCAGCTTCCTCCCCAGGGTGTATTTATATGTATTTATATGTATTTATATGTATTTCTATCCTCCGTGAGACGTCTGCTCCTCTAATCAGCTGTAATCAGGCAGGTTTCCCCCCCAGATCTAACGCTATCACAGGTGTCTGCGTTACCTGGAGCTGCAGGTTAAGTGAGCGTCAGCTTAATTAGGAAAACAACAACGAGTTCAGCCGTGCAGATTCACGCCTCGTCGGCTCAGACGACGCGCCGGAGGAAACAACGACAACCAAGCTCGTTACCTGCAGCAGCCGAGACTCGGGAGGCGATAACGAGACGAGAACCATCAAACGACGCACGTCTCTCTTTTTTGCATCGCTGATGATAAACAGACTGAAAGAAAACAAAACTCTGAACATGAGCTGAGTACTACGACGGAGTATTAGGGCCAAACTAAGACAAAAAAAAATGGAAATTACAAAAAATAAAGTCGTAGAATTACCAGAATAAAGTCATTATGTTGTGAGAATAAAGTCGTAATATATAATATAATATATAAATATAACTTCACAAGATGCTCAATATTCCTCATTTTAACACAGGGAGAAGATGCTCTTCCTGTTAGAGTTCTCATGAATTACCACTTAATTCTTGTAATATTACGACTTTATTCTGGTAATGTTACAACTTTATTCTTGTAATGTTACGACTTTATTCTCGTAATGTTACAACTTTATTCTCGTAATGTTACGACTTTATTCTCATAAATTACCACTTTATTCTCATAAATTACCACTTTATTCTCGTAATGTTACGACTTTATTCTCATAAATTACCACTTTATTCTCGTAATGTTACGACTTTATTCTCATAAATTACCACTTTATTCTCATAAATTACCACTTTATTCTCGTAATGTTACGACTTTATTCTCATAAATTACCACTTTATTCTCATAAATTACCACTTTATTCTCGTAATGTTACGACTTTATTCTCATAAATTACCACTTTATTCTCATAAATTACCACTTTATTCTTGTAATGTTACGACTTTATTCTTGTAATGTTACAACTTTATTCTCATAAATTACCACTTTATTCTCATAAATTACCACTTTATTCTCGTAATATTACGACTTTATTCTCATAAATTACCACTTAATTCTTGTAATATTACGACTTTATTCTGGTAATGTTACAACTTTATTCTTGTAATATTATGACTTTATTCTCATAAATTACCACTTTATTCTCGTAATGTTACGACTTTATTCTCATAAGTTACCACTTTATTCTCGTAATATTACGACTTTATTCTCATTATATTATGACTTTATTCTCGTAATTTCAATTTTTTTTTTTGTCTTAGTTTGGCCCTAATACTCCACCGTAGATTACTGGCGTCACCATTAAAGTTGCTTTCATCAATGAAAATTATGACTAAATATTGTCGTTGTATCATCCCCGACTGATGATGGTTGACTCTCAAACTGATGGTTCACAATGTTTTTATTCCTTGGATGTAAATACACTGCAAACACACCGTAAGAGCTACAAAGGAATAGAATAAAATAAAATAGAGTTACTCTTACTACATTCATGTAAGTTTCATTTAACTTAAATACAGACCACAGCTGCTCACTCGTCGGTAATACCAGCTACCGTTAACCACAATACATGAGTAACCATGGCAACCAAACTCAAGCTGGACATAAATACGGCATAAAAGTTGCAAACAAAACAAACCTTGTACCCCTTTTATCCGCCAGGTGTTTTTTGTGTCAGTTAGGCTCCACTTTAGCATTCCTGACACTAGTTTAGTCCTGCAGACACACTTTCTACTGCCGTCAAACTTTTACCGTTAAAGTCCGAAGCACCGGATGTTTACGAGGTCTCGGCGAGACGCCTTCAAAATAAAAGCACTAAACATCTGTCTGCTTAATATATAACAAATAAAATAAAACCCTGTCTTTAAAGAACGTTAATGAGTAAACATAAAAACACATTTATAGAAATACTCATATTAAAGGTCAATTACAATCGTCAACGAACCTTTATCACCTGAAGAAAACGAGACGCAACGAAAATGCTGGTCGTGTGACGATAACGATGATTAAATATATAATGCAATATCGTCAACGAATAAAATGAGACTAAAATGTAGATTACAAAATAAAAACTGCTAAAATGTGTCTTCTAACAAAGATCGTTAATATACTGATATATATATATATATATATATTATATAGATATATATATACATATATATGGGAGAAGAAGAAGAACCATCTTTGGATCCACTTTCCTACAGAGACGTGGAAAAGAAAACCCAATGTGTCGTCAGAAAAAGAAAATGATCAGGAGAAATGTGTAAAAATAAATATGTTGTAAACTCAAATTAGAGTGTTCTGTATCTGGAATTAATGTATTCTTGAGTCTATAAGGTAACAATAATATAATAATAAGATAACCTTGTTTGAATTGTAGAATGGGTTTGGATAAATACAATCTTTGACTAAATTAGACTAAAATGGACAATTCTGACTAAAATAAGACTAAAATGCTCAGACTTTTAGTCGACTGAAACTTGACACGACTAAAAGGAGAATGAATGTGACTAAAACTAATAAAAACTAAAATGATGTTGGACCCAAAGACTGGACTGAAAGTGAAACAGAAACAGAAACAACACTAGCTGTAACCAGGGATGAAGATAAAGGATGATTCTGATCGCTAAGCCCCGCCCCCCTTAGTTACTGTTGCTAACTCCTGCAATCCATGGTTTTTGTTTACCGTGTCGCCATGGAAACGGTCTGTGGGTAACCAGGTTAGACTGGAGGTGAGGGTTCACAGAAGCCTCGTCCTGCCGTCGTCATGGCAACAGACGACAACAGGATCAACCGTGTTCACGCAGCGCATTATTATTCATGATTACATCCTCTCCCCTCTCTCTCTCTCCCTCCATCCTTCCTCTCCATCCATCCTCTCTCTCTCCATCCTTCCTCTCTCTCTCCTACCTCTCCCTCTCCATCCATCCTCTCTCTCTCCTACCTCTCCCTCTCATCCTCTCTCCATCCTTCCTCTCCCCATCCTTCCCTCCTTCCTTCCAGTCCTCTCCTCTCTATCTGTCCTCTCTCCCTCCATCCTCTGGTAGCTGGCAGCAGCAGCAGAACCAGAACCATCAACTCCACAAACGGACCAGAGTTCCCGGGTCCGACTGACGGGTCGACCGGGTCGGTTCCTTCACGGTGCCTAAAGCAGCAGACGCTGCAGCATCCAGACGCCCAGGTGCATGCTGGGAGCTGGAACCAGATCTGTGACCTCAGAAAGTCCTGATCCAGTCAGGCTGACCTGGTTCTGCTGATCAGGGAGATGATCCGGGTCTGGGGGTCGGCTGGGACTCTGGGGGTCGTGACCTCATCACAGACCAGAATCACAGACCAGAATCACACGGTTCCTCCATCCTCGTGGTCCTTCATCTTCATCTTCATCAGCTGTCAATCACAGCCACGCTCCAGGAGGAGAGATTAACACGGGGCTGCTGGGTCACGGTTACCGTGGCAACCAGCACCCACCGCTGCTACGGTGATCTGCAACATGTTGATGAAATCAGCCGAGAGGAGGATGGAGGAGGAAACGGAGGAAACGGAGGATGGAGGAGACCCGGCTCCATCAGTAGTGGACCGGGTCAGACGTCCGGGTCCCGACAGGTCATTTGTTGGTCGTCAGGTGCCGGTAACGGTGAGAAGTTCTGCCACTCGCCTGTCGGACCCGTTATCCAGCACGCCCCGACACGTCCACGCGAGTTCACTTCCAGATGCTCCTGCTGGCGGCGACACCAGACCTTTACCAGGTCCATCAGAACTTACTACTGACTACAGTTCTGATGGACCAGACTGCACGACCCGGACAGGATAGCCTGCTGTGATTGGCTGTCGGGACCCCCCTGGCGTAGTTAGTGAGTTAAATTCCTTTCAGTGTCGGCTCGAGGAACCAACTTCCTGTGAGTGTAGGTTGTAAGGATTAGCGTCTCTACACATGTATGAACATAGATAAGTGCAACCAGCCCAAGAAGAGATTTATATATAAAAACTAACCATGGAGAAAGTCTGCGGGCAGATAAAGATTAGGACAATTTGCAGTTGCATACAAAGTGCAGTGGTGAACAAGATTTATCCTGTAATAAAACGTACGGCACAATGATATAAATGATATAGTGTCCAGCAAGGAAAAACAAGACTTGTTTCTAAAGAGGAAACCCAATTTCATTTTAAGTTTGGATACAAGTTTTTCTATGTGGTTTAAAAGACAAGTTCTCATCAATGACAATTCCTAAGTACTTATATGTTGTGACCATTTCAAGTTCAATTCCATGAGCAGTTAATACTTTAGGAATGTTCAATGGGAACCGTTTGCCATTTGAAAATACCATCACTTTTGATTTACCTGCATTTAGTACCAGTCTAAACTGAGTCAGAACAACATCAGACTGCAAGAATTCAAGGGTTTGCACTACAGAAGGGGATGAACCATATATGAGCGTATCATCTGCATAAAAATGTAATGCAGCATTTGATACATTCTCACGTAGATTGTTTAGATAAATGGAAAACAGTAATGGTCCCAATATTGAACCCTGAGGAACGCCTGTTAATACGGGGAGGAACGAGGAAGAAGATCCAGCAAAGTGGACGCATTGGGATCCCCAGACAGGAAGTTAGAAAACCAATAAAAACCAACAGTATGCTGAGATAGTTCCCGGGCTCCTAAGAGGACCCCCCCCCCCCCCACACCTAGGCATGGGACGATATGAAAATTTAATATCACGATATTAGTGGACAAAAATATCACGATTACGATATTATCACGATATTAGCGTGTCGCTTATAAAATTCTTAAAATGCAAGGAAAAACACTAACCGTGGATCCACTGGTTCCTTCAGAACATTTATTCTCAAATCATTCTCAACACAGTGACACTTGAGGTAGAGAACAAATAGTGTACTGTAAATGTTATGCATTACAAAGTGTAAACTATAGTACCGGTACCGGTACTTATTTGAACTTTCTTTTTTTGTAAGAAAATACTTCCCTGAGAGTCGAAAGAAATAAGTGACAAATAGAAATAAAGTGACAAAGTAGAGCCAAATGCACACTGATTGTATTACTCTCTGAAACTTTAACAGTGGCTGGCTGCTACTTAGTACGGCTCTCTGGAAAAATAATAAAATAAAGGCACTGCTCTGTAGTATACAAAACAAAAGCTGCATGGCCAACACAAAGATTGAGTGAAAATAAAGTGCCACAGTAGTCAAATGCACACGGATTGTACTACTCTCTGAAAAAATATTAAATAAATAATAATAATAAATAATATTAATAAAATACATGAAAAAAAATAACACTGGCTTCTACCTGGCTGGTAGCCTTGTGTGACAAAAAAAAAAAATTGGCGATAATTACAGTACCCCACGATAACGTTATCGCGGCCGTTTTTTATCGCGATATACGATAATATCGTATATCGCCCCATGCCTACCCACACCCACCTTGGTCCAGGTCGTCCCCCCCCACTGACCTTGGTCCAGGTCGTACTCCTCCACCGTGCTGACGAAGCAGGGCCGGGAGTAGAAGTTGTGGGGCCCCGGCTGCTGCAGCCCCCCCAGGCTGAAGAGGCGGCGCCCGCTGGCGGCGCAGACGGAGAAGGCCCTGCGGCTGGGGATGCAGGGGTGGCGGGTCCAACTCCGGGTCTCCAGGTCGAAGGCCTCCAGCGCCGTCACCGGCATCTTCCCCTGACGCCCACCTGCAGGGGGGGGGATTTTACTTTATTCATTCATTAAAAGGAAAACAAAACAGTTCAATATAATCACAACAAATCACTTCACTTTCTTTGAATGAAAGGAAACAGAAAGAAGAATAAGCTTATTTTATCTGTCCCTTTTTCCTAAGAAATCACATTTCAATTAATGATCTCTCTCCAAGGGTCTTTGGGGGTCTATGGGGATCTGCTCTGGGGGGGAGAAGAAGATCCATCTCTGGATCCACTTTCCTACATAGACGTGGAAAAGAAAACCCAATGTGTCGTCGGAAAAGAAAAAGATGTTATTAAAAATATGTTGCAAACTCAAATGAGAGTCTTCTGTATCTGGAATGAATGTATTCTTGAGTCTACAAGTTAACAATAATATAATAATAAGATAACCTAGTTTGAATTGTAAAATGGGTTTGCATAAATACAATCTTTGACTAAATTGGACAATTCTGACTAAAATGAGACTAAAATGCTCAGACTTTTAGTCGACTGAAACTTGACACGACTAAAAGGAGAATGAACGTAACTAAAACTAATAAAAACTTAAATGATAGTTGACCCAAAGACTAAACTGAAACTGAAACTGAAGCAGGCTGACAGAAACAACACTAGTTCCCCGAGGAAACTGCTCCGACCTTTCTAACTCAAACATCCAACAGTCCCAAGCCAACGCAGCTAGTGAGTCAAATATAGTCTTCACTCACTAGCAGGACAGTGTTTAGTTTCAGTAGGTTAGAATTCACAAGAATCGAGCCGTTATTAGGCCACGTTTTCACGTAGCTGGTATTTACAGAAATTGATATTTCCCCCTCTACGTTATGAAAAATACCATCATTTCCAGGAACCTGCAAAAAGAAAAAAACATCAACAAATGACACGAGTAACTTCCAGTTACTTCCAAGATGAACGAGAGTCTTTGGTTTGGAGTGACAGAGAAGTGGAGTTACTTTTAAGTGTGACTTTAGAATATAAAACGGGCAGTGTTGGGCAAGTTACATCCAAAATATAATACATACATATACATATACATATATATTACTAGTTACTGTCATTTGAAAGTAATTAGTTACATATTTTTTTTACTTTTGAGTTACTTTCAACAAAATAGCAAAAAAAGATAAATCTTGTCCCACTGGCAGATTTTTCTACTTATTTCAAGTGAAAATGTACTTGAAACAGGTGAAAATTGTCAAATAAGTTATTTTTCTGGTGTTATTTTTCTGGTGATGACTCTAAATGTTGAAATAGCAGTAAAACCACATTCATTGATGAAATGACATAAGGGATGGAAAGGAGGGATGGCAGTTTTACAGGGGGGATGATTTGGACCGTTTTTATTTCAGGGGGGATGATTTGGACTGTTTTTATTTCAGGGGGGATGATTTGGACCGTTTTTATTTCAGGGGGGATGATTTGGACTGTTTTTATTTCAGGGGGGGGGTAATTTGGACCGTTTTTATTTCAGGGGGGATGATTTGGACCGTTTTTATTTCAGGGGGGATGATTTGGACTGTTTTTATTTCAGGGGGGGGGTAATTTGGACCGTTTTTATTTCAGGGGGGGTGCCATCACATCACCCCTCATCCCCCCTCAACTCGAATACTGCTCACACGGAACTCAGAACTTCTTCATAAATAACTCCCAGAGAGAAAAAAAACACCAGCAAGCTAACAAACAAACCAATATTTCTCTCAGAGTTAACAAAACGAACCAGCAATCAACAACTCGCAGCTGTTTTAACCTCTCCTCCTGATGGGCTGCAGGTGTGGTTTAAGGCTGATTTATGGTTCCGCGTTACACCAACGCAGGCCATACGCCGTGGGTTACGCGAACTACTGCGTACCCTACGGCGAAAGCTCTGCGTCGATTTAACGCGGAACCATAAATCCGCTCTCACAGCGCGACTCACTGTGCGCCCGGCTCGGGCTCCTCGCCGACTCCGCGCTCATATATATTTAATAAATGTATAAAGCCCATATATTAATAAAGCCTCACTTGGCCGAGCCCTAACGCTGAGACCATGGTAGATTTAAGTTACACGCGGACACGCCGCACTGTTGACTTTTCCCTGCCGGCTCTGCTCACTGAACGGTCCCCACACAAACAGTGTCCAGCGGCGCTACGTTCCGCCGCGCCGCGTTCCCAACGCTTTTTTCTGTTGTCGGGATGTCTCGCGGACGCGGTGTTGGTGAATTCTTTAAAAAACAACAGCTAAACGGGTTAAAATGCGTTGTAACGCGCGTTACTTAGATTGTAACGAGTAAAATATTACCGAAAATTTATTAGTAATGCGTTATATTACTGCGTTACAGCAAATAGTGATACATTACTGTAATTGCGTTACTTTTGTAACGCGTTACCCCCAACACTAAAAACGGGTAAAAAAAGGAGAAATTGTTGAACAGAAATCATATCAATATCAAAAAAATATTGACGGTTACAAACTAATTGTAAACACAGGTGTCACTCATGACGCTGGTGACGTTTCTGTCTCATAATGTGACGTTCTGAAGCCTAAATGTCCGTTTCTCTCTGTTTACAAGCAAACGTGAAGACGGAGTTTTTGAAAATCTCCACTTTGGCCGGAGTTTTCAGAAATAATGGTTTTTGGAGACTTTGAGCTTCGTTTTCGTGTAAATGAACGGCCAAAACGCATGAAAACGCCACCGTTTTTGCTACCTGGAAACGGGGCCTTAATCATGACGATGAGTTTTCAGTTAGTGTTCTGTTACCGTTTGTTAATGAAATGAGAGACTGAAATAAATGTTTTTCCTTCATCCACAAAAAGCGTTTTTCAGCTCTTTTGTTCCCAAACTCCTACAGTTTTATGTCTTTAGTCACAGCTCAGGAGTCATTACGGCCGCCAATCAAATGTCAAGAAGTTAAACATAAGTTTATTGCTGCATATACAGTTTTTCACAATTGTTTAAACACATTTCCTGATATACTACCTCACTTTCTCAAAACTCTAAACAAAAAATAAAAAACTCACACACAAAATGCTAAATCCTACACTTCTCTTGCAAAAGCACACTCTATCCTCAAAACAGTGTTAACTCTTCACTAAATGGTATTTCCTTCTCAAATGCCAAACACATACATCATTTGAGTAGACATTTCTAAGCACCCACTGAACACTGATGTGCAGAATGGAAGACACTATAGTATGAATGGAAAACACTATATGAATGCCTCTGTAGAATCATGCTTTTGTATGTTCAGTGTTACACCTTCAGCTGTTGGATGTAATTTATCACCATATAGTATTCTTATGTATATGCTACTCAAATAGAAAACACACAATTCTTTACTGTAACAACAAATAATATTTTTACAGTACAGTATTTGGACTCAAAATGTGCAGTCCACTGGACATCACAGCAAGCTGGGGATGAAAACTTGACAGAAAATAGAAACAGAACAAAAGTATTAGGCTGCATCCTGCCTTTCATCCCTGGCTGGCCACAGGACCTCATCCACGTCGCAGGCGATGTTCTCCCTGGCCGAGCAGCGGGGGAACAATCTCCTACAACGCCGCATGAAGCCTTGACAGGCCTCAGCAGTGACATCGCCACATGTGTCCTCCGTGGCCTGCAGCAGTGGGATCCGTGTCTGAGGATTTCTCTCATATACCTTCCATCTCCAGGCAGAGAAAAACTCCTCAATTGGGTTGAGGAAGGGAGAGTATGGAGGGAGATATAGGACATCAACTTCTGGATGGACCGTGAACCACTCACGGACCAGAGCAGCCCGGTGGAAACTGACATTGTCCCAGATAACAACGAACCTGACCAGCTCTGTGTCCTCCATCTGGTCTGGCTGGACAATGATGTTGTAGAGCTGGTCCAGGAATGCTAGAAGAAGTGCAGGGTTGTAGGGGTCAAGGGTGGCGGTGATGGAGGACGCCGTGGTGATTGATGGCAGCACACATTGTTATGTTCCCCCCACGTTGGCCAGGGACCTCTGTGATGGCACGCTGGCCGATGATATTCCTCCCTCGGCGCCTTCTTTTTACAAGGTTGAACCCGCTTCATCAATGAATATGAATTCAATGGCAAATTGCTGATTGCATATTGCACAACAGCCTTTGGAATTTAGAAATGTGATTGACTGTGTGTTCTGTGTGAACAGCAAGAGAGGGAATTCAGGAAGAGTGTGCAGGATATTGGGAATTGTGTGTAGTGTTGTGAGAAATGTGTGGTATGGAATGGGAATTTGAGTCTAGAGCAGTAAATGTGCTTGGATTTCAGCAGGATTGGTTCAGCCACCTGAAAAATGAGTTTCAGGTTGTGCACATTGTGTCTGATGTTCCAATAAATGTGTTTAAACAATTGTGAAAAACTGTAAAACAAAAAAAAAAAAAAAAGACCTCCCCCTGTACAGTTGTCATGGAGACCCAGAATCGTTAATACAGTAAGTTTATTTCTGCTCTGAAGTTGGACATTTTCACTCGGAGAAACGTCTGTGCGTCAGTCGAGGAAGTGCACGTCTTCGTACTTCTGGGTAGATTCAAGTGGAAAAAAACACCAAAAGCACCTTCATCTTCATCTTCATCCTTTCCTTCGACTTCATCTCCTGCCTCATCACGTCCTCGGCATTTATGTCAGAGTCAGGAAAACAGACGGCTTTGGAATCCGGTTTTATGTCTGTTTACTCCAACAACCCAGAACTTAACCTTGTAAAATAAAAGAACGAGTGGAGGCAGAATGCTGCGAGCGAGTGATGAGAGAGGTGTTGATGGAGAACGAGGGAGAGGAGGTGAAAAACAGGCTAAAGGAGACGGATGGAGAAGGGAAAGAGCGGCGGAGGAAAGTGTAAAACACTGAAGCGACGGGGAAAAACAGGACAAGCAGATGAGACGATGACACAGCAGTAGAGAGAGAGGGAACGGAGAGAGGAGAGTGTGGAGGAGTGGAAGAAGAAAGTGGAAGAGGGTCAGCTGAGTGGGAGGGACGGCAGAGGAATGGATGGCGGTGGCCTGAGTGGGCGGAGGAGAAGAGAAAGATCTGTTGATCATTTCACAGATCCAAGATTCTTTATTGTCATTGTTCATGTTTCATAACGATGGAGTCCCCCCGGCTCAACTTTCACCACAACTTTCAAGTCTTTATTTCTGTGTTTGATGAACTTTGGATTATAAAACGGTGCTGAAACTGCAGCAACTTTGTCCGTCCTAGACAACTTTAATTATTCTATTAACAGCTGTCTGTCTGTCTGAGTGAAGGGCGGGGGCGGTTGATGTTGCGGAGATGGAAGTAGGCGGACCGGATGGTGTTGTTGATGTGGGTGTGGAATGATAGGGTGCTGTCGAGGACAACACCATGGGCCAAATCCACAAAAGGATTGCGCGGCTTTTGCGGCCGCTAAACCGGTGCAAATGAGACAAAAAGAGAGCGTCTAATTCACAAAGGGCGAATTGCACCACAAACTGCGCTGCCAAGCAAATAGTGTCATGGTGCGCCTGTGCCATTTGCATGCATGCAAATTAGGCAATATTCATACATTCGGTGCAAAATTGCCCCCTTTCTATGCAAATAAGCCTCATTGCAAAAACCGTCTAATTCACAAAGGCCAGCGCTATTTGCCACACGCAAAAATAGTGGAGCAAATACCGTCTTTTCGAAGCGTGTATTAACTGCGTGCAAACTCACTCCTCAAGGCTGATTTATGGTGCCTGAGATTACGGCGTAGGCTCTACGTCAATTTAACGCAGAACCATAATTCAGGCTTCACTCCCCGTCTGTCTCTGTTTCTCTCTCTCTTCAATATCATTCAAGCCTGTGTGATACTGAATGATATTAAGGGTGAAATCTACAGTCAGACATGACTGTAGAAAGTCAGATCAAGTGGGGTTGTGGACTTATCTCGGATTTAAAAATAAAAATAACAGGACGGAGCTCAGGATTCATCCATACATAAGGGGCTGCTTTATTACAAACAATTCCACCATATAAACATATAAATTTAGAATGTGTGTGTTTAACAGCTGACCTGTAGGTGTGTGTAGCAAAACACAGAACATGAATTACTGTCAGATCCTGATCTGATCCACAAAACTTTATGGGCGTGTTTGCCCCGGCATATCATTACAGCAAAATCTTTTGTGAATAGGACCTTAAAGCAGGGCAAATTGCGGGCGCAAATGCGGCGCAATTCACAGCGCTATTTGCGGGAGCAATCTATTCTTTGTGAAATTTGGCCCCTAGACTCTTGACCTGAGGGGAGGGGGAGACCGAGGAGTTGTCTATGGTGAGGGTGAAACTGGGATATTTGATGAGGGTGGACCTAGAGCCAATGAGGACTATCAGGTTTTATCACTGTTTAGTTTGAGAAAATATGAGGAAAACCAAGATTTGATTTCCTGCAAACAGGCACAGAGGGAGGAGGGTGGGAAGGTGGAAGTGGGTTTGGAGGAAACGTAGAGCTGGGTGTCGTCCGCGTAGCAGTGGAAGTGGATGTTGAATTTACGGAAAATTAGACCAAGTGGGAGGAGATACATGATAAAGAGGATAGGGCCAAGGACAGAGCCCTGGGGGACACCGGAGGAAAGGGAGGATGGATGGGAAGTGAAGGATTTCAACTGGATGAACTGTGTACGGCCAGAGAGATAGGAATGGAACCAGTCTAGGGGTGTGTCAGTTATGCCGATGGAGGATAATGATATAATAGCTGATTCTATAATTTGCCATTGACAGAGCGGTCCTGGCCTGACCGCTCCTGCTCACAATCTCCCTGGAGGAATGTAAACAAGATGACTCTGCTCCCACTAGCCCCTCCCCTCTCCCACGAACACCTGCGGACCCTGTTTTCAGAACTGTACGAGCCACCTGATAACATCAAGGACATTGGCTGAGTAGCAGTTCTGAGCGAAGGTTCACGGACATACCGCACACACACACTAACTGATAACCACACATCTTCAACGCCTTCCCTGGCTCCCTTCTTATCAGCCCCCCCTGACACGGACATCGGGTTTGAGCACCAGCTGCCGCGGCCCTCACTTGGATGAACTGTGCCGGGACCCCCCCTCCCCCGACCTGCCCATACCATACATACCCATAAGCTATGATGTTGTCTTGTTTGTGTATGTTTTTTTATGTCTGTTGAGCTGTGTGCTGCTGAGGTGTTTTTTTTTGCAACTTAATACTGTGTATATACTCAGTGTGAAGATGTATTTTTTTTCTCCCCCCCCCGACGTCGAGCTGCGTGACATCGGACGCTCTCTGTCCACACTGAAACCGTTAAACTCGAGGTCAGTTAGGACAGTCCAATACAAAAATAAAGCCATGGAATTGATTTTGTCGCTGACGCTCGCATCACATGGGACAGGCTTGTCCAGTGTGTCCCATGCTGCTCTTCTACCCAGAGAGGCTTTGTTCCCTCCCCTGCTACACGTCATTCAGGCAGCCAATCAGCGCAGAGCTTCATTATCATAGCCCCGCCCCCTCAGAATCCAGCACAGAAAAGGAGGTTAGAAGCGGTAAAAATAGAGGCTGAATTTCTGATTTATGTAGAAAAAACAAGCTTTTGATTGTTTTTAAGACATTCAAGGCCTGTTTAAAATATACATTAAATGCCATAATATGTCCCCTTTAAATGTTGATTTTATTATGTGAAGAACTTTGCGTTACTCGTGTATGAAAAGTGCTATCAATAAAGTTTGATTAGATTTGAATACAGAGACCACACGGCACCCTGGGATGAAGAAGAACCCGAGGAAACACCGAGTCTCTCAGGTAAAAGTCTGTCGTTCTGAGAGTAAAAGCCTGAGTGAGCGTACAGTTCTGTCATCGTCAGAAACACGCCGAGCCTCCGGCACTTCCTGGCACTCGTATCTCTGAGAGTGATGCACCCTGGGAAGTCAGCTGATCCCTGCGGCGGGCCCTCGTATCTCTGAGAGTGATGCACCCTGGGAAGTCAGCTCATCCCTGCGGCGGGCCCTCGTATCTCTGAGAGTGATGCACCCTGGGAAGTCAGCTGATCCCTGCGGCGGGGAGGATGACAGGGACGTTATCTGCCCCCGACGGCGGACGCTTTCAACACGTCGAGGAACAACAGACGTGATCGTGGAGGTTTGGCAGGATCATCCCTTAAACCCCGTTACCCACAATGCAGTGCAGCAGCTTCCCGTATAAACCAGACCACGGAGATTCTAAGGCATCTACAGCGTCTACAGGTTTGACCAAGTTATATTTAAGACTTTTTAATACCATTTTCCAACAAATTTAAGACCAAAAAGACACTTTGAACCCAGATTTACATTCACCCATATTTGCTCTCCTCGTCTGGAGGCTAAGAAATCCAGCACTGAGGTCGAGGTTGCCAGATCTGACAGGTTCCAGCCCAAACTTTATGTAAAACCCGCCATAATCTTATATTATCTATGTTAAAACCATAAATTATTAAATGCACAATAGATTTCAAGCTTCACATCACCACTAAATAGCCCCAGAAAGTTCAGGCTTCAAACCAAGACTAAAATTAAATTGAGTAGATTGAAGCAAATAAAATATCAGTGAATTTATTGTGTAAGTTTCTACTTTTCTCTGCCATAATGGAAACTTTTTTCTTAATAATTTATCCTGAATATTTAGTAAAAACCAGGAAAAGCAGCCCAGATCTGATCAACCCGCCTAATTGGGCTGAAATCTGCCCAACTTGGCAACCCTGACTGAGGCGTCTAATAACTGGTAAACAGGTTTATTTCTCCTCAAAATGATTAAATAAACTTTTCCTTTTCAAAATGTAAGAAAACTTTTTAATGATGACGGATAAATTCTATCTAAAATGAAGACCCTTGGATTCAGATTTAAGACAAAGTAAGACATTTAAAGGCCTTATTTTAGGAAAATGTAATGTAATACTTTTTAAGGACCTGCGGCCGCCATGGGAGTAGTTCTGTCTGCACCCGTCTGGAGGCGGCGTCGCCTCCCTCCAACCACCCATGATCCTCGATATATCGTGACCCGCATCCAGACCTGGTACCCTCTGTTTCTCTTACTGGTTTAAAAGCTACGGGACGGCCCCCCTGTGATGTCACACGTGGGTTTCTTCTAGGGGTGGGTAGAAATATCGAAAAATCGATGCATTGCAATTCTCCCCGCCCTAATTCAATATGGATTAAGCAAAGCCTCTGAATGATTCACCTCCTGGCCTGTGGGGGCGCTGTGCGCAATATTTTCTTATGATTCGCGGTTTGTGGACAGCGGCAAGCGGAAAATCTTTCAGATCAGACGTTTGGGCTCATTTTGAATTCCCATTTAAAGAAGGAACCTTAGAAATGGACAAAAGTAGGGTGGTGTGTACAGTAAGTTGTGCCAGGAAGAACTAAAATACAACAGCAACACGACAAACCTGCAGAACCACTTAAGCCGACACCATGCGGACGCAACAACCTGAGGCTGAAACTGTGGACCCAAAACAGATGCAACTCAACAAAGCCTTAAACCGTAAACTACGGCCAAGGGCCCGGTTTCCCAGATCAGTTAAGTAGTTCTTAACAGCGAAAGACTTCTTTCAAACCATCTTAAGGAGCCTGTGAAAGAACTACTTAACTGTTAAGAACTACTTAACTGATCTGGGAAACCGGGCCAAGATCCGTTGGCGCACGGAAGATAACGGAGTCTTCATTTGTAAGGACCTTCGACCGTACAGTGTTGTGGAAAATCAAGGTTTTAAGAAGATGGTACACACTCTTGAACCACGATACGCGATCATGTTGACACAGAACTGTCATGTTTTTTTATTTTAACTTTTGTACTACAGTACAAATGCACAAGTGAGCCATGATGGTGCTGCTAAGTTTAATTGCTCAGTTCATTTCTATGTGAAGTAACATGCCACATTTTAAAGGCATGAATAAAAATAAAATTAAAAAATTGCCAACAGGTATTTGTGTATTTCTACGTCTTACTGAATCAATATCGAAGCATTTCAATCAATATTGAATCAAATCTAATCGAAACCTAAAGAATCGAAATCGAATCGAATCGTGAGGTTTTTTTTTTTTTTTTTTTTTTAATATCAATATGCAACATTTTATTTCCATATTTTCAAGTTCCGGTGTTTTTCAAAATGAACATTTTCTTTTTTTTTTTTTTTTATTGTATTTTTATATTTTCAGACACAAAAAGAGGGGTATACCTTAGATACATAGAACACAAACCCCCACAACTCAATTTCCAAAAATAAAATAAATTTAAAAAAAAGTCAAAGTCCATACATACCAAAACATATTTCATAGTGCTATAATCATGCCAAATATACTAACCAAAAATTCTACTCAATGCACTAATTGAGAATACCAGATAGTACTACCCTATCTGTTCTATCAATGACTCTGAAATAATAATTAAATAGTTAAATAATATTCCTACCTACTTCTTGATGAAGGGGACTTATCAAAATGTCATTACTTTCTTATCCTAAGTTGGGGCTGGTCCGTTAAAGAACAAAAATGATATCCAAATATATACCCTCAAAACACAACGAAAACAAAAACAAAAATACCTAACAAAACAAAACAGACAAACGGTGGGAAAACCCCACTTAAAACAAACACGACAACAAAACAATACAAACCATTACACTCAGGTCTTATCATTGTCACTATGCCTTACAATTACCTACGTAATCTTAAAATCAAATTCTGTATGAGATTGCCATATTTTTAAAAAGTCTGAGGATTTGCCTTTACTCTTGTAGTAAATATTGTCAAGTGTAAGGTAGCTTGAGAGTCGTGAGGTTCTTAACAATACCCAGCCCTAGTTTCTTCGGCGAGGACGACGTCAAGTTCCTACCCATGATGTAGACCCGGTTCCCCACCAGGAAGGGCGTGGCCCCGTACCGGCCCCGTACCTACCCATGATGTAGACCCGGTTCCCCACCAGGAAGGGCGTGGCCCCGTACCGGGGCGTGGGCATGGCCGCCGCCGGCTGCCACTGGTCCTTCCCCGCGTCGTAGACCCGGACCAGGGCCTGGGCCGCGGTGTCGGCCCCCATGCCCCCCAGGGCGTACACCTGCCCGTCTGCAGAGACACAAAAGACAGGGGTCAGACACGATCCAGGCGCTCAAAGGCCGGAAAAACAAACATGAGTCATGATTTTAGTTTCCTTTGGATGAAAGGACATGTTCTGGTGCCTGAAGGGACTAGAGGTCAAAGGTCACCCCATCTGGGATTGTTTGGTCTTAAGATCCGTGATCAGCGTCTTCATCTCACAGCTTTTCCTCAGAAGTGGTTGAAAAAGGCCAAATTATTATTCATATACGTATATTTAACTATTTATTCATCCCTCAGTGGGGAAATTCAATTTGAGCAGCAGCAGTTCACACAACACACAGAGAAAAAGGATGAAAAAGTACAAATATATAATAAAAAACATACAGTATATACAGAAGAAGAACAATAGTGCAGTATGAGATCATATAAACAGTGCAGTGCAAGAACAGGTAGGATATGTTGATGTAGGGATGTAATTGTGCTGAATGAGGGATGAGGATAGTTTTGCACAGGATAAATATAATATAACATTATTGAGGTTAAAATATAAAAGACACTGCACATCTTTGTTATTGTTTTTGTCAGCCTGTTTCAATTTTAGTTCTAGTCTAGTCTTTGGGTCCAGCTATCATTTTAGTTTTTATTAGTTTTAGTCTCGTTCATTCTCCTTTTAGTCGTGTCAAGTTTCAGTCGACTAAAAGTCTTTTAGTCTTATTTTAGTCTAGTTTTAGTCAAAGATTGTATTTAGCCAAACCCATTTTAAAATTCAAACAAGGTTATCTTATTATTATTATATTATTGTTACCTTATAGACTCAAGAATACATTCATTCCAGATACAGAAGTCGCTAATTTGAGTTTACAACATATTTATTTTTACATTTTAGTCTGGTTTTTATTCCTCTATGATATTGTTATATATTTAATTATCGTCATCGTCACATGACCAGCATTTTCGTCTCGTCTCGTTTTCCTCAGGTGATGAAGGTTCGTTGACGACGATATTTAGTCAGAATTTTGGCAACACCACCGTAGTCCCACAGGGACCAGTTCTGGGGTCTCTAGTCACAGCTTATGCAGATGATTCCCAGATCTACGTTGAACTCTCATGATTAGGATCCTTTTTTTATTTAGTAATCTACATTTTAGTCTGGTTTTTATTCCTCTACAATATTGCATTATATATTCAATTAACGTTATCGTCACACGACCAGCATTTTCGTTGCGTCTCGTTTTCCTCAGGTGATAAAAGTTCGTTGACGTCGATATTTAGTCATATTTTTCGTTGACGAAAGCAACTTTACTGTTTACTACCATGGGGAGGCCTGTAAATAGTTGTGGGAAAGTGGAGTGACTCCGCACACTAAAAAATCAGCTGCTTTGACACTTGTTGTCTCCGATCACAGATAAACCGTGTTACGTTGGTTTATCAAACAGGTGATTCGGCCCGAACGCAGGTAGTGCCGCGTCCGTCTCCAAGCTGCAGCGTTTATCTCTGAGAAACATCCACGACCCCTGAATCAGCCTCCCACAAGGACACGCACCCCCCCCAGCACTGCAGTGCCATTAGGATACAGGGAGGAGGAAAAGTGCTGAGTAAGCAAACACGAGGCTGAAATGCTGCAGTGGGGAGGAAGAACAGAGGAGAGACGAGGAACCGGCGGCTCAGAGGTTTACATTCACAGCCCATTAGCATGAGCGCCTTCAAAGTTGTGAGAATTAAAATGATGCAAGATAAAAGGGGGGAGGGAAAGGAGCCGAGGGGAACTCAGCCCCCCCAGACGGATGAGGGATCTTCAGAACTGTGACTAAAACTCAAGAAGAAGAAGGAGATAATAAACCTGTCACTTGGACCGGTGCTCTGATGCTCTGATGCCCTGGCGACTCGTGGGAAGGACCGAGCAGGTCTTCCCCCATCAGTATGTCTTAAAGCTTGACGCGTGGCTCGTCGACGGCCAGTGGAGTCACGTGGGAAATTGAAAAAAACTGGATACTCCTGTGTCTGGAAATCTGCTGAAGGAACGTTTAAACCCCTTTTTAATCTGAACTGTATCGTTGGCTGAATATCCAAATATATATCGTATTGTTGGCTGAATATCGTGATATATATCATATTGATGGCTGAATATCATGATATATATCATATTGTTGGCTAAATATCGTGTTATATATTGCAGCGTTGGCTGAATATCGTGATATATTGTATCATTGGCTGAAAAATCGTCATATATATCACATCGTTGGCTGAATATCTTGATATATATCATATTGATGGCTGAATACCGTGATATATATCGTATCGTTGGCTGAATATTGTGATATATCGTATCGTTGGCTGAATAATCGTCATATATATCACATCGTTGGCTGAATATCTTGATATACATTGCATCGTTGGCTGAATATCGCGATATATATTGTATCATGAGCTGAATATCGTGATATATATGGTATCATCTGCTGAATATTGTGACATATATTGTATTGTTGGCTGAATACCATGATATATATCGTATCGTGGGCTGAATATCCTGATATATATCGTATCGTTGGGTGAATTCTGTGATATGTATTGTATCGTTGGCTGAATATCTTGATATACATTGCATCGTTGGCTGAATATTGCGATAAATATCGTATCATGAGCTGAATATCGTGATATATATCGTATCGTCTGCTGAATATTGTGATATATATCGTATCGTTGGCTGAATAATCGTCATATACCGTAGATGACCATTTAGTAGCCCGGGCGTTTAATATGCTAAATCCACTTGGACCCCAGGCGTTTATAAGAACCAGGCGGGTATTTGCACCAGGCTACAATTTATTTTTGCAATGAGCAGCACCAGACCATTACTTACAAAGAACATATGAGATCACCATAGTACCACTGGAACTAAAATTGTACACACTGTACACAACACAACACCTCACGACGAGCTCCCGATCACGAATCGTGAGGTCGCAATAAAATCAAGCGTGTTTGAAATCCTGGTCGCTCCTCGTGAAGGAATCACAGTTGAAGCAGCTACGACCCGATTGGACTCATCCTTTCACAGAGAGCATGCACAATCTCTGATGTTACGTCAAAAACTATTATTTGTAGTTTAAGTTTTGCAAATTCACATTACAAATCATGTTTTAATAGCAAAAAAAAGCGCATTTGCACGTATGGTGCGTGTCGCCGCGTACCCTGCGCCGTAGGCTCTGCGTTGGTGTAACGCGGAACCATAAATCAGCCTTCAGTGTGTGCGCTGTCTGCTGAACTCTTTTTTCTCTTCTCACTTTGCTGGGACGCCGGGTTCCTCCGCAGACACAAAGACACAACTTTTGCGGTACGCGTTCTTTGTTGTGTCTAAAAATGATTCGCAGTGCACACACCCAATCAGAAACGGTACAGATATTTTGGGATTTTAATAGAAGGCGGAGCAGAGCGGTGACAACCTTTATGAGCGAGGAACGGAAATTCTCGCCGCTTCACTCCGCTCACATGCTCTGATATACAAAGACAGTTTGTCTGTGTAACGGCGACACACGGAGCTGATCAGAGCAGTATGAACGATACTGTACACAATACAATGCAAATACAGTGTTATTACCAGGTTATTACTGGTATTCCCCCGGGCGTTTAATTGAACCGGCGTTTATTATGCCAAATGGGCTCGGACCCCCGGCGGCTATTAGAGCACAGGCGCGTATTTGCGCGCGGGCGACTATTTGGTCATCTACGGTATATCACATCGTTGGCTGAATATCGCGATATATATTGTATCATGAGCTGAATATCGTGATATATATGGTATCATCTGCTGAATATTGTGACATATATTGTATTGTTGGCTGAATACCATGATATGTATTGTATCGTTGGCTGAATATCGTCATATATATCGTATCGTGGGCTGAATATCCTGATATATATCGTATCGTTGGGTGAATTCTGTGATATGTATTGTATCGTCGGCTGAATATCTTGATATACATTGCATCGTTGGCTGAATATTGCGATAAATATCGTATCATGAGCTGAATATCGTGATATATATTGTATCGTGGGCTGAATATCGTAATATATATAGCATATCTTTGGCTGAATATTGTGATATATATATATATATATATATATATATATATATATATATATATATTTATATATATAGGAATATTTATATATTGATATAAATAGGAAAGTGCCGAGTAAGCAAACACAAGGCTGAAATGCTGCAGAGGGGAGGAAAACAGAGGAGAGACGAGGAACCAGCGGCTCAGAGGTTTACATCCCATTAGCATGAGCGCCTTCAAAGTTGTGAGAATTAAAATGTGAAGGCGCACGGCGCAGCGAGATAAAAAGGGGCGAGTGTACAATGGACCATAGATTCAAATTCTGGATTTCAAAAGGAATAACTACTTTCTACTCTCTAACAAAAAAGGGACAATTAAAATATGTTGAAAGCTTAAGAAAAGAATACTACTTTGAAAAACCTGACTTTTATAGATATCTCCAGATGCGTAGCCACTTTGAACAAAATATTAAAAATAAAACTGACTTAAATGACCCCATAGTTAAGATACTTACAGGTGCTTACCAGAAAGACCCATATAAGAGTGTTATTTCCAGACTGTACAAAGGCCTGAGGACAAAAAAGGCTGACTCCACCGAATATATTAGAGCGAAATGGGAAAAGGAGGGTAATTTTTCAATAACAAATGAGGATCGGCTTGAAATATGTAAATTTCAATGGAAATGCACAAGTTCTCACATATGGCGTGAGTTTGGGTGGAAATGTCTGATCCGATTGTTTATCACACCAAAACAAAAAGCATGTATGGATGACAGTAATACTAAAGTGATACAACCCTTTTGGAATGAGCTTGACAAGACACTGAAACGTATATTTAATGCTGATCTGACTTACCAGTTCTATGTACTTCATTTGGGAAGGACTGATTTCCTGATAGGACGGTCGGATGAATATCTATTTGGAATTTTGATAACTGCCGCCAAAAAAGCGCTCACAATACTGGAGTGGATAAACTTAGTTAATTATATATACATGATGGAAAAAATGACATTTTGCCTCCGTCTCCAGAAAGATTTGTTTGTTAAATTGTGGATGAAATGGGTTGTATACGTGAAGTAGGTATGGACTAAAAAATGTATCACGATAATTTCCGGCATTTATTCCGATAACGATAAAAATGACGATAAAAAAAATACCAATTCAACTCCATCTTTGTAACTATAAATCTATCAATTATCAATTATCATAAATATATGTCGCTCTCAGATCCGCCATGTTTGTTACACAAAAACGTCATCAACGGGAATTTATCTTTCTTTCTTTCTTTCTTTCTTTCTTTCTTTCTTTCTTTCTTTCTTTCTTTCTTTCTTTCTTTCTTTCTTTCTTTCTTTCTTTCTTTCTTTCTTTCTTTCTTTCTTTCTTTCTTTCTTTCTTTCTTTCTTTCTTTCTTTCTTTCTTTCAGGCTCATTTCCTTCCTTTCTTTCTTCCTTCCTTTTGCCCCTTCCTTCCTTCTTTCCTCCTGCTCTCTCCTTCCTTCCTCCTTTCCTTGTTTTCTCCCTTCCTTCTCCCCCTTCCTTCCTTCCTTCCTTCCTTCCTTCCTTCCTTCCTTCCTTCCTTCCTTCCTTCCTTCCTTCCTTCCTTCCTTCCTTCCTTCCTTCCTTCCTTCCTTCCTTCACGTATGTTGTGCGTGGATTTAACGCAGAACTATAAATCAGCTTTACACAAAAACATCATACGAATTTATAATTTTTACCGTGAAATGACAAATTCTTATCGTGAGGAATATTTTTGACGGTTTATCGTGAACGGTAAAATATCCACCATTCCTAATGTGAAGGCTTTGCTGCCAGAATTTGAGGAGGTATTGAACAGATAAAACGCCTTCCCCCTCACATTCTTGAATGATCTGAAGACAGACACTAATACTATCATATCATTATCCTTATTATTATTATCTCATTCTCCACCCGACTGAGAATCATGTTATTTTTCTTCTGTATGGAGGTTTTATGTTTATAGTCTCGCTCTCCCAGATTGTATAGAGTTCTTTGTAGTTTTAGTCTTTTTCTTTCTTTTTCCTTTTCTTATTTCTTAACATGTTTACTTAAAATGAAAAAAACTGGATGGCAGATAAGAATATTACTGCTTTTACTTTGTGATATGTAATGTCATACCTAAATAAAGAAAAAGGGGGAGGTAAAGGAGCGAGGGGATCTCAGCCCCCCAGACGGATGAGGGATCATCAGAGCTGTGGCTAAAACTCCAGAAGAAGAAGGAGATAATAAACCTGTCACTGGGACGGAGCAGGTCGTCCCTGGACAGCAGCGTGGAGCGTGGCGCGGTGCGTGAACATGGAGGCGAGGCGGGATCACCGGGGAGTTCGGCTGCAGGGGATTCAGACGCGGCTATAATTAGCAGCTTTACACCAGATATGATGTTAGATTTGGCCTCGTTTCTGCTTTTCCCACAACAGAAGAGAAACCTGCCGTTCGGTAACTTCAGGCTGACGTCTCCTCCTGCTCCTAGAGCCGGGGATCCATTCAAATGTCAAGAATCCATTCTGATTCTTAACATTCAGAATTCTGATATTGATTTGGTTTAGTGTTATTAAAACTGTTTTTTCAGCTGTTGCATGAATGATATGACTGTAGTTCTGCAACACATTAATACTAGTATTATGTTGAGATTCAACAGCAAGTATTGCAGCTAATGATGCTGTAAGGACCAATCAGCTCCCAGAATGCTTTGCAGAAACATCGTGGGGCAGAATTACCAAACAGATCCAGGGAGGAAACAGAGACGCATGAAATCGGTTTTATTTTTTTTTCCCCATTCTGTTTTAATTTTTTTTTCCATTTTCGGTCTATTTCGGTTTTTAATTTTTGAGAATTTGTTTTTTTAGCATTTTATGCAAATGTAACCCAGAGAAAAGTAATGAAATATAGACAATTTATGCAATTATAACTGAAAACTTTAATGTTTTCATACCTTTAAACATATTTAAAGGCAAAAACATGGCACCAGTTATTCTCGTGTCCAACAAAACAGTCCTTAAAAAAAAAAAAAAATACCAAAAGTTGTAATGTAATGATGAAAAAAAATATTGATCTTTTAGACATATGAATCAAATTTTTAGGAATTAATATGAGAATCGATTTAGAATTGGAAAATCTATTTTTTTCAACACAGACTACGTTTACATGCCGTCAAAATTGGGGTTATTGCTAATATTCCGGTTACTGAAACATTCAGAATATTCCGTTTACATGGTAATTAATCATTCAGGATATCTGGATCAAACCAGCGACGCACGGAGAACGTGATGACACAATTCCCATCATTTCTGCTTCTTCTTCCTGTATCCAAATCCAAAACAAATGCTGCTTCAACTTTTCTCCCACCTTCTTGTAAATCTTCTATCCCGGTACTTTCTACCGTCTACAAATGCAGAAATGTTCATATCCTTCATTACATTTATGAAGTGATTAGTCTCCTCCTGGTCTTGGTTTCTCCGTGTTTAGAAGAACTTCCTGGACTCAAAAGACCTGGGGCCTCATTTAAAATGGAGTGCGTAGGATTCATACTAAAAGTGCACGTACGCCCAAAAGCCGAAAATGGCGGGCGCAAAAAAAAATCCGGATCTATAAAACCGCGTGCACGCAGACTTCCACGCAATGTTCCCTTTATGAATCACAGTCCACCTGGAAAGCTGCGCAGCTGAATCCGCCCCATATCCCGCCCTCAACACGCCCATAAATCCATATGGATGAGCCTACTGAGCATGCGCAGTGGCTTCCTGCAGCCTGTTAGGGATGAATGCGTCAGAATGAATGAACGTGTCGAGCCACCGTGCCACTGAATTTCGCTGAGATCTGAGATCTAGAAGTTGTGGATGAGGTGGAGAGAGGACAGTGAAACGAGATTATTTGGTGGTCACAGTAAAAGTAGAAAAAGTATATAAATAGTATAAAATAAAGCGAGTGAGTGGCAGCACGTCGTTGCTGCCCGTTAGTGCCACGATCGCACGACGCAATTTCCACTGGGGACAGGGGGGACATGTCCCCCCCACTTTTCAAAATGATGTATTTGTCCCCCCCACTTTTTACAGTTTAAAAACTAACGGTAGGCTCAGCAAATCATCAAGACACTCGGGACGGCAGCCCCCGCTCCCCCTCCTCCCTCCCGTCTCCTCTCAGAGCTGCTCTAGGCTGTTTTATGGTTCCGCGTCACACCAACGCAGAGCCTACGGCGTAGGGTTCGCGGCGACGCGCAACCTACGCCGGACCCTACGGCGTAGGCTCTGCGTTGGTGTGACGCAGAACCATAATTCCGGCTTAAAAGTAAACAACATGAGCGCACGTACCCGTGCATGACAGGCAGACACACACGGGGAGAAGGGACTATTTCTTTCATTTTTATTTTTTTTTAAACTTTTGAACGCAATTGTTACATAGTCCAACTTTCCTTATTTTAATCAGAACACTTTCTTTTTTCCTCTTCGGCGTGGAGTAGTGGGCTCGGAGCGGCAGCCCCCCCCCCCCCCGCCGCCTGCTCCGTTATCAGCACTATTTTATTATAAGTCTGATATATGTTGTGATATGTGATGACATTATTAAGAGTATGACATGAATCTGGCTTCATTTCACCACCTCACAGCCTGCGTCGCCAGTTCCCCGTGTCTTAAGTAAATTCTTACGGGAGGGTCCTAGTTGCCGTAAAGATACGCAGATTTTTCGGTTAGTTTTTCCTTTTTAGATCCGAGGCTTTGCGTAGATGGCGGCTTCCGCAACTTTCAGGCGCTTTTTCTGCGCAAGCAAGCTTTATAGATGAGGCCCCAGGATTCCTTGTGAACAGAGCATGTGCAGAAAACAAATTCCTGTTCCGTTTGATGGGGATATTCCATTTGGTGTTTACATGACTGAATATTCAGGTTTTAAAAGGAGTAACCCAGGGGTCATATTGGGGTTTTTAAAAACCTGAATATGAGGAAATTCTGGTTATTCAAAGGGGTTATTGGTGTTTACGTGGCCGTGCAAATTTGGGTTATTGCCAATATTCGGGTTTTAAAAGGGTTATTGATGCATGTAAACGCAGTCACAAGCCTACTGCTTCCCGTGGAAACACCAGAACAACACAAGGATGAGGAGAGAAAGGAGTAAAGTACAGTTTTAAGGAGAGCAGAGGGTGATTATGAACGTGGAGATCCAGGGCTGGTTTACGGCACCGTGACTCACGGACAGACCTGGGGGGGAACGGAACCTCGGACGCCCTAAAAACATCTGACCCATAAACAGACCAGAGAGGAATCCAGGGGAGGCCCATCAGAGCCGGGCACAACAAGGAGCAAACGACTCTACAGCTGTAAAAAATGATCACTTTGAGATCATTTTAACACAAACTCCATGAGAGAAGATTTACGACTTGAATTTGTGAATTAACTTTAGCTAAGAAACCTTCACTGTGATTTTTCTTTGGTTACACTACAGTTTTATCTCCATATCTATCACTGTGGTTGAAATATTCTGTTGTTCTTTCCATGTTTTGTAAATGATATCGATGCAAACAGGTAACTTATGTGTATTCATTAATCATTCATGAATGAATACTTTATTACAGACTCAAAAGGTTCCATATAAAATACATAAAAATACATAAAAATTACAGGTCACACATTAAAATACATGCAAACATCTGTTCCAATGTTTCCATAGTCCAGATGTGTGAACATTGTATCACTCCGTTTGATGTTAGTGAGTGATTAAGATATAGTATGCATGAAAACCGTAATACTATATACACATATGTAAATATACATATACACAAACATACATACGTACATACATACACACACAAAATGTTGAAAGAGCCATATTGGACAAAAAAAAGCCTTAGAATGAAGGAAAATGGCAAAAGGCGAAATGTCGAGAAAAAAGTCGAAATGTCGAGATTGAAAAGGAAAGGAAAAAGGAAGAAAAAAAGAGAAAAAAAAGAAAAAAAGAAGAAAAAAAAGAGAAAAAAGGAAAAAAAGAAAATAAAAAGAAGAAAAAAAGGTTTTACATTTCTGAAAAAGCTCCAGGAGCCACTAGGGCGGCGCTAAAGAGCCACATGCGGCTCTAGAGCCGCGGGTTGACGAGCACTGGACTAGCTTTAACTTCTTCTTCTACTACTACTACTACCATTTAGCAGACGCTTTTATCCAAAGTGACTTACTTTCTACATCTGAGACAAACACACCATGGAGCAATTAGGGTTAAGGCCTTGCTCAGGGGCCCAAGGTGGTTCATCTTGGTTGCCATTCCGGGGCTTGAACCTGGGATCCTTTAGACTCAAGCTCACCTCTGTAGCTACTAGACTACCACGCCCCTTCTTCAGAAGATCTAAAATCTTTCCGTAATTTTTCATTAATTCATTTCTGATAAACTTTTGCTTTATTACTAACACTGAGTAAATATTCTCTCCAGAGAAGTTTAGAGCATGGGGCCCCGGAGCATGGGGCCCTGGAGCATGGGGCCCCGGAGCATGGGGCCCCGGAGCATGGGGCCCCGGAGCATGGGGCCCCGGAGCATGGGGCCCCGGAGCATGGGGCCCCGGAGCATGGGGCCCCGGAGCGTGGTGTCTTGGTGTCTCTCACAACCGAACCCAAGAAGCCCAAAATGATTTTTCTTTCAAGTTAATTATACATTTTTGGTTAGTTGCCAGATTTATTTTAGTCCCTTTTATATTCATGTATTCAATAACAGATTTTTGGTCAACACTTTTCTCTCTCTTTCATTTCCTCTCTTTTCTTCTCTGACGTTTGTCTAAAGATCCTATAATCACCTTATTAAATCGTGTTCTACTCCGTAAGTACATATATGCATATATATAGATAACATCTCTATATCTCTGCTAAGACTGCTGCCCCCGCGACCCGGTAACAGATAAGCGGTAGAAAATGGATGGATGAATGGATCAAAGTTTGTGCCCTAACGACTTTATTAAATTAAGTAGGAATGCTGCACGAACAAAAAAGTTGGACAAAGATGGACATTTCTGACTAAAAATCCTCAAAAATACAAGAAAAAACCGAAGCTAAAAGAGACTCCCATCCCCAGAGGAGAGTCTCAGTTCTGTGTTCTGGGGGGAAGTTTATTTTTACGAGGCGTAAATCAAAGACGGCGTGCTGCTGGGACTTCCTGCTGCTGGGAAGAATTACATCTTTGTTGTATTTTATTTCAGCGGTTTGATAACTTCATTCACGTTTCTCAGTGAGCGGTTAGTGGCGCCGTACTGAAGTAAACCCGGTTCTGTTCTGGTCCCTGCAGACCAGGGACGACCGGATCTGGGGAGGAAATAAATAACGATACTAAAAAGAATATACAAACTTCTTCCTGGTCGCCCTCGAAGCCAACGGGAGCACACCCACCAGCTGTCAATCAAAGTTCCCCCGTGGCTACCAGCTCCTTCAGCTCACCCGCCCACGTCAGAGAAATACATAAATAAATATTGCTTTAAATGAATTCAGCTGATGCAGTGCAGATAAATGAACCTTTGAAATCAAACAGAACCAAAGCTTTTTTTGAAGCTTACTGTAAATATGTCTTAAAGCTTGACGCGTGCGCTAGTCGACGCCCAGTGGAGTCACGTGAGAAAGTTAAAAAAACTGGATACTCCTGTGCTGGACATCTGCTGAAGGAACTAAACCTCTTTTTCATCTGAAATGTATCGTTGGCTGAATATCGTGATATATATTGTATCGCGAGCCAAATATTGTGATATACATCGTATCGTTGGCTGAATATCATGATATATCATATCGTTGGCTGAATATCGTGATATATATCATTTATTTGGTTAAATATTGTGATATATATCGTATTGTTGGCTGAGTATCATAATATACATAATATTGCTGGCTGAATATTGTGATATATATTGTATTTTTGGCTGAATATCGTGATATATATTGTATCGTTGGCTGAATATCGTGATATATATTGTATCCACTGAATATTGTGATATATTGTATCGTTGGCTGAATACCGTGATATCTACATTGTATTGTTGGCCGAATATTGTGATATATTGTATCGTTGGCTGAATACCGTGATATACATCGTATCGCTGGATGACTATCGTGATATATATTGTATCGTGAGCTGAATATCGTGATATATATTGTACCGGCTGAATATCGTGATATATCGTATCGTTGGCTGAATATTGTGATATCTACATTGTATTGTTGGCCGAATATTGTGATATATCGTATCGTGAGCTGAATATCGTGATATATATCGTATTGTTGGTGGACTATCGTGATATAAATCATATCATGAGCCTAATATCGTGATATATATCATCTTGTAACATGAATATCATGATATATATATATATATATATATTGTATTGTTGGCTGAATACCGTGATATATACATCGTATCGTTAGTCGAATATTGTGATATTTTGTATCGTGAGCTGAATATTGTGATGTATCATATCGCTGTAGGGAATATTGTGATAGATTTCGTATCGTGAGCTGAATATCGTGATATATATCATTTCATGAGCTGAATACTGTGATATATATCATATTGTAAGCTGAATATCATGATATATATTGCATCGTTGGCTGAATATCGTGATATATCGTAACGTTGGCTGAATGTCGTGATATATATCATTTCAAGAGCTGAATATTGTGATATATATCATATTGTAAGTTGAATATCATGATATATATTGTATCGTTGGCTGAATATCATGATATATATTGTATCGTTGGCTAAATATCGTGATATAATTACAGATATAACCAGTCCATTTCTTATTCTAAAACCGCCCGGTGGTCGGGTCGAGTGGTCCGTCTCATCGACAACTTTGTCCCTAATGGAATCTACTTCACGATGCAGTTCTTTGGCTGTTTCCTTGAACGCTAAACACTTTTCCTGTAAAGCTGTGGTCCGTTCCTGCCATCTGCTTCGGGGACTCCCTGTACCTGGATAAAAATTCACCTGGGGCTGAAACTGAAGAATCTGGTCTCACCAGACTCCTCCTGACTGATTTAAGGAGTCGGATGCACCAGAGATCACACTGAGTTGGCCACATCAGCTCCTTAAAGCTGTTTCAGTGATTAAAAGTTTGTGTTCTGAACAAGCTGCAGCTCCTCTGATTCGGGAGGACATGACTGACAGTCTCAGTCTTATGGAGGCGGGGCCAGTCACTTGACTCCACCCACCAGTTTTGAGCATCCCATCATCAAAGCAGAACAAATGCACCAAGATGTGATGAGGATGAGGATGGGGGGGTGTTAACTCGGACATGTTGAGCTGTCACTTCAGACTAGGGCTGGGCGATATGGACCAAAAGTCATATCTCGATATTTTCTAGCTGAATGGCGATACTCGATATATATCGATATTTTTTCTGTGCCTTAATTGGGGTTTCCCCCAAAGCATTATAGCATAGCATCTCTGTTAGCATCTCTGTTAGCATCTCTGTTAGCATCTCTGTTAGCTTCATTTTTTTCTGAGGCAAACCCTTAAAAAAACAGTCTTGTTTTAATACAAAGCCTCGTGCCAAATGTCACACAGGTTCTTTTATTAACAGAGGTCTGCACAATATCAACATGTATAAAACAAATGAAATAAAAATAAACTGCCTGCATATATAGAATAAAAATGCTTCTTGAACAAAATAAAACAAATATCCCTTTCCTGCATAACAATTAAATTAAAATACACTGTGCAAATAATACAATGTAGACAGTAACAGGCAGACTTTTCCACTGAGGTTGACAGTTGTGCAAATAACAAAACATTTGTGCAAATCTCAAATAAAACATTCAAGTCAATTTTTCACAAAATAAGCTACATCAAAATCATATATATTTTTTTATTTTTTTTAAATCGATATAAACGATATTGTCTCGTACCATATCGCGTTTGAAAATATATCGATATATATTAAAATCTCGATATATCGCCCAGCCCTACCTCAGACACTCACATAAATGCTCTCAAGCGCTGACTTTATTTATTTATACATTTATTTTGTCCAGACATGTCCCGTCTAATAACGTTGGTCTCCCAGCAGAGTGACATTTCTCAGAAAACCTCCATCTGAACTCATCTTCACATCTTCTGGCCTCAGTGGAATAAACACGTCTGATGTTCCTCTAAACGAAGGAAACTATGCTCTATTTTCTGTCCATCGCCCCTGGAGACTCCATGGCAACCGCACTGTAATGTACAGACGGTCGTCACGGCGTTGCTCTCTGGCAGCTCGGTGAACGACATCCAGCATCCCCCCCCCACCTGGAGCTAATTCACTCAGAAAAAGGTACAAAAAACAACCTTCAGGACAGAAATAGAGGCATGAAACTCCGACCTGATGAGCACGACTGCAGATGAGTCAGGGAGCGCTGGCAGGAGGACACAGGGAGCACTGGTGCCTCCTGGGAAATGTTCATTCTCATTTCTTCTCAACTCCGATTCACAACAATCACTTTGGGTTAATTTGATTTAAGCTGAAATATTCGGGGTTTATCTATATTACCTTGGTGTTTCCTCCACATCTGTCCTGGATCGTAACTCCCAGCTGTGCAAAGATGCACACAGTGAAACACAGAAATCACAGATATTTGTCTTAATCAGCCTCTAAACATGTATTTCCTGCCTCCAGGTTTGTTCCATCAACTGTAAAATTACTGAGCTCTGTTTTAATATGAAATAGGAACCAACTTAGCTTGAAATTTACCACCATTCCCCAAATTAAATCAACTCCTAACCGTGACGCTGATGATAATGAGCCGTGTTTTCTCTCATACCAGAGACATCTCCTTTTATTGGACTCTGAAGCGACTAAACCTCCTAAACCCAGATCAGTGATGTGCAGATCCATACTGAAATATCTATAAGGTAGGGATGGGTGGGATGGACTGAAAAATGTATCACGATTATTTCTGGCATTTATCCTGATAACGATAAAAAAAATAACAATACAAAAACGTTATCAACGGGAATTTATCTTTTCTTTCTTTCTTTCTTTCTTTCTTTCTTTCTTTCTTTCTTTCTTTCTTTCTTTCTTTCTTTCTTTCTTTCTTTCTTTCTTTCTTTCTTTCTTTCTTTCTTTCTTTCTTTCTTTCTTTCTTTCTTTCTTTCTTTCTTTCATGCTAATTTCTTTCTTTTTTTCTTTCTTTCAGGCTCATATCTTTCTTCCTTCCTTCCTTCCTTCCTTCCTTCCTTCCTTCCTTCCTTCCTTCCTTCCTTCCTTCCTTCCTTCCTTCCTTCCTTCCTTCCTTCCTTCCTTCCTTCCTTCCTTCCTTCCTTCCTTCACGTACGTTGTGCGTGGATTTAACACAGAACCATAAATCATCTTTACACAAAAACATCATCAACGGGAATTTATCATTTTAACCGTGAGATACAAATTCTTACCGTGGGGAATTTTTTTGACGGTTTATCGTGAACTGTAAAATATCACCCATTCCTACTATAAGGTAAGGTAACTTTATTGATACCCGAAGGTAGATTTGTTTGCAGGTAAAAGGTAGAAACTTACAACAACACCATACAGTACAGAGACAGAGACACGAGACAAACAGGAGAATAACAAAATAAAACATTGACGGACAAACAAAACAAATACTCCAGATTGAATAAGCAATACAATAGATAAATAAATTAATAATTAAATCAGGGGTCTTCAACCTTTTTAGCCCAGAGACCCCTTGGATGAGAGGAAAACAGAGCTAGGACCCCTGTTTGTATTTCTTATTTTTTCCCTTTTTTTAATGTGTCAAGTTTTAAGCCTGGCTTCTAATAACTTTCAAATGTGTTTTATTCTGCTTATATCCCCTTATTAACCAATTCCTGACTGGCTTATTAGCTACATGTGTTTATGGTTGATGAAACTTGGAGCTGTAACATTACAATCTCCAGCTTTAGGCTTCGTTATTGTCACTAATTTATCCTTCAGGTCGAACTTTTCTTAAACAGCTAGCTAGCTTGTTTTTCCGCTCTAAAGTTGACATTAGTCACATGACTCATGTCATGGGAATCTTTTATGTAAAGTAGATTATTATGACCTGTTAATGGAGTTTCCTCAATCATAATTATTAGAAGGAAAAGCTTGAGCGGACTTTTGGAATGGAGTGCTAGGATCACAGTTTTCCCCTGCACTGCGATGATCCGATCCGTGTTGGCTGGATCGCAGCATATTCGCAGCATCCCTAATTTGCATAATGTATCGGTATCGAATCGGTATCGCGATATCAGATCGGAAAGGAAATCGGTTGTATTGAACATCACTAGTGCAGATACTCCACATACTCCAGGTATAACTCTTTTGTTTTAATAATTTGACATAAATGTCCTGTAGATGGTTCAGGTTTGTTCAGCTTGTAGGAACGAGTGGAGAAGAAGACTGACCGCTCAACTCGCCTTCAGGGAGGAAACAACACGCCTAGAGTTTACATTAAAGACGCTTTATCATCCCCATGATAATATGGGGGTATAAAACAAACTAAAAAAACAAGAATATTTTGTTTTTTTAAATACCTTTTAACATCAACTGATAAATTGGCGGGTCACACTCACGATCTGGTGACTCTGATAAAGACTGAAGGAATCGCCAAAACATGTCAGGTATTTAAAAAACCTAAATATTCTTGTCCGACAAAAAGAATCAGCAAATTTAATTATAAAGCCATGGACAAAGTGAACTTTATTAAGTCAAACAAAAAAAATGCCTCGTGACTAAAACTGTGGCACTCTGACAAGTCCATGGTTCACACATTCTTTACGTTCAATGAAAACACTTGTGCTTTCTTTTAATTTAATTTCTTTTTTTAACATTTGTTTCTTATCTTTTTTATCCTGTGGTTTTTAATTTTTAATTTTCTTGATCTCGATGTTTTATCTTTGTGTCTGTGAAGTGTCTTTGACTTCTTTTAAAAGCGCTCTATAAATAAAATTGATTATTATTATTATTATAGTTTACAAGAGCGTAGACTGGACAGTCGTCCTGGATCTCTTCCTCAGGTCCAGTTACATTTATTTATACAACCATTGTTGACCGAAGTGCTTTAGTTTACAGGCAAATGTCAACAGTATTTTATTATCATTGCTTTATTTAACGAGGTCGGTCCCGTTGAGACACAACGACCTCTTTTCCAAGGGAAGCCCGGCCAAGACAGCAGCATCAAAGTTTCAACAATTACAAGACACACAGGAGTCCCACAGCAACACAGATAAAATACTTTATAGAATAAAACCTACAGGACCATGGCTCCGGATTCACATTAAAACAAGAACAAGTGCAGCATGAAGCTGCTCCAACTTCTGTCTCGGGGGTTTTTAGAGATACGAGGTTGATGAGCTCTTTAACTTCAGAGTTTCCTGCAACAGTCCCAGCAGCAGCTACTTAAAACTCTGCTTAGCACATTCAGAACCAACTCTGGGCACGTTGAATAAATAAAACTCGTTGGAACGCAAGCTGTAATTGCTTTGTGATTAGGAGAAGTAACTACATGAATTAAAGCTGCGCGCGTGCACTTTTCAATGGCGATGACACCACCCATGACTCTTTATGTCATACCATTGAAAAGTTATTGCAGAAAATAGGAACACATATCGACCAATCAGATGAAGGGGGGGCGCACTTTTTGGCGTCTATCGTCGCCACGGTAACGCTTTTGACTGAGAAAAGTAATGTGCATCGTTGCAGGATCTAAACGCACATTTTGATGTATAACACACCTGGGTGCACGTTACGGTTCGGGCCGCTTTAACGGCCAAAGAAATGGCATAAATTGCGCCAAAATTACGATTAATTCAAAATGGCCGACTTCCTGTTCGGTTTACGCCATGGCTCCAAGAGACTTTTCTTTAAGTTGTGACATGATACAGGTGTGTACCGATTTTCGTGCATGTACATCAAACCGTATTGTGGGGCTTGAGGCACAAAATTTTCTAGGGGGCGCTGTTGAGCCGTTAGGCCACGCCCATTAATGCAAACCATTAAATATCACATTTTTCACCAGGCCTGGCTTGGTGCAAAATTTGGTGACTTTTGAGGCACGTTTAGGGGGGCAAAAGGCCCTAATTTTGTCGGAAGAAAAAAGAGGATAAAAAGCAAAAAAAAAATTCCTACAGATACAAAAGGGCCTTTGCACTGTAGTGCTTGGGCCCTAATAATGGCGGAGCCAAGATAGCTTTATAGATAAAGATATGGCCATGTATGAGGCGGTGTGATGCCAGAGCCGGTCTCTCAACTGGAACATATGAGGTGCTGTGGTGAGGGACGGCTTTACAACCAGGGACCAACCTTTAGGCAACATGATACAGTGTCCAGAGACATATATATGTAGGAGATCGCCATAGTCAAGTACAGGGAGGAAAAGTGGCAACAACCAACGTTTTCCTGGTAGAAAAAGAAAAGCAAGATCTGTGACGGGAAAAGAATCCCAGTTTTAGTCTTTTTACCAGCTTTTCTACATGCGGTTTAAGGCCCCGTTTCCACGTAGCAAAAACGGTGGTGTTTTCATGCGTTTTTGCCGTTCGTTTACACGAAAACGAAGCTCAAAGTCACCAAAAACTTCTTCACGTTTGCTTGTAAACAGAAGGAAATGGACATTTAGGCTTCAGAACGTCACATTATGAGACAGAAACGTCACCAGCGTCATGAGTGTGACCTGTGTTTACAATTAGTTTGGCCACTGAAGTTACTCGTGTCATTTGTTGATGTTTTTTTCCAGGATTCTGATTGGCTAGCATGACTTTATCCTCTCGTTACACTGCCCCCTGTAGGTTTGGCTGCTCATAGCACCTTAACAGATATTTATGCAGGTTTGTGTAAATGAAGACATTTTGAAAACGATCTGAATAATAAATACCCAGCTATGTGTAAACATGACCTAAAAGAAAGCCGATCATTTATTAAAATCCTGAGATACTTGTAACAGGTCAGAAGTTCAATATCACACCCTTTTAATGACAAAATCCTGGGCGGAGACGCATATACTTCCCTGCCACTGGGAAATGTCCTCAGTTTAGTTCTGGCAGCATTTAAGACAAGTCTTAATTCAATAAGCTGCCTTTCCACAAGGTTGAAAGCAATCTGTAAACTGCCAAGTGCCTCAGGGAGAGTGGAGCCACCACAGTATATAAACGTATCATCAGCGTAAAAATGACATCTAACATTTGGGATGTTTCTGCCCAATGTGTTTACATAAATAAATCCAATGGGGCCCAGAACTGAGCCCTGAGGCACACCGGTAGAATCATTAAAATGAATCCACATAAAAACATAGCAGAGTTAATCAAGTATTTACCAGACGTCCACTTTCAGCTCAAACTAAAGGGCAACGAGAAAAGATGAGTCTTGAGCAAAGACTTAAGTTCTCCTTCATAAGGATAATCTGTGCCTGAAACAGAACCAGAACTCTCCAACAACAAGAAGTCTGGTTTCTCTGGATTCAAGTTCGATGACCAACAACTGTAGAGGAATCTCTCTCTGGACACCACTGGATGGACACTGTTGATGGTTTTAATCATCACTTAAGGACGATTTACCCAGCCCATTGGGCAAATACGCCTGCATACGTCAAATAAGTTACGGGTAGGTTTGGCGTAAGATAAGAGCACAATGAAGCGCGCTAGCTTGGAAGCGGCTACCTTCACCGCTGGTCGAAGGCTGTTAACGACCAATCCATTTCTTTATCGATCAACTCCGACCTTTTTGTCGGACCCTTCCAGGTCGACCAACTGGACGAAGCCAAAGGTGATTAGGCCTGTGTTGAAAAAAAATATTTTCCGATTCTAAATCGATTCTCATATTAATTCCTAAAAATCGATTCGTATGTCTAAAGATCAAATTTTTTCATCATTACATTACAACTTTTGGTATTTTTTTTTTGTTTGTGCCCAAAAAAGGGAATGTTTTGTTGGTCAGAAGAATAAGTACTTCCATGTTTTTGCCTTTAAATAAGTTTAAAGTAGTGCTGTCAGGCGATTAAAACAATTAATCTAATTAATTACTGGATTATTGAATTAATTGCATTTTAATCTCATATCTGCTAAAGGTCCCCAAATAAAGAATTTGAATTCTAGGACATTACAAAATCGCGGTGCATGACTAATTCATTGAATACACTAAGAAGAGAAGATTTGAAATCCACATTTTTATTGATGAAGTGTGTTTCATAAAGGAAATTCAAAAGAAAAAGCTCAAGCACATCAGCAAACCAATTAGTCCAGGTGCATTATTCAAAAATGCAATACAAATACAGTTAAATAAATAAAATTCAGAAATAAAATAAGGCTGAGTCTCAAATAGGCACTTAAGCAGACTCTCAATTCAAAATTAAAACTAAAGCTGACTCAATACAGCGATTCAAGTACTAGTAGCTGTAACGTTTACAGTGGAACTTTCCCGGACACGTTTAGTGTTTAAATGATAATTCAGGCGGGAGCAGCTCCAGTGACAGGAACATTATTTTTTACAAAATGTACAAATCACCATGTTCTTGTTGATAGTCCCGTCTTCTTTCTTTTTATACATAAACTTGCCGTTCAAAGGCCTTAGCAGAGATTTGCTGAGTCTCCCCTGAGTCGTCCAGGTCTTTGTTAGCTTGACTAGCAGCAGGAGGAAAGTCGTGGCCTACGGCTCCCTCAATGGGACAAATTTAAGATGCTCGTGCATTTTGCCACTCATAATTAATTGCGTTAATTTTCATAACTTGTTCATAATTAATAACTAATTAACGTGCTAAACTGACAGCCCTAGTTTAAAGGTATTAAAACATTAAAGTTTTCAGTTATAATTGCATAAATTGTTTATATTTCATTACTTTATATACTGTCTTGGGGTTACATTTGCATAAAATGCTAAAAACCAAATTCTCAAAAATGTAAAACGGAAATAAACCGAAAATGGAAAAAATTAAAACGGTATGTGGGAAAAAATAAAACCGATTTCCTACGTTCTCTGTTTCCTCCCTGGATCTGTTTGGTAATTCTGCCCCATGCACTTTGTTTCTGCAAAGCATTCTGGGAGCTGATTGCGCTGTCCAGGGTACTGAAATCTTAGTTGACCCCTAGTAAAATCAGAGGTCGTCCAGTTCTCCACGGTCTAAAACGAGGAAGCCTGGCGTCGCTTCAGAAAACCAACTCTCTGATTGCTGATAAAAATAGTTCCCCGTGAAAAGAAAAGCTTGGACGATCTCCAGCCCCAACGTGACCCTGAACAGGATGGAGCAAATACGAGAAATGAGCGTTTAAATGATGGAGGAGGAGGCTGCGTGTCCAACATGCAGCTCAAATGAGGACAGCAATAATTGAATGGAACTCGTAATGAATATTTTGTCCTCCAGGCTCTTTACTGGAGAAACATTTAGTTAATCCGTCTCCTAAAATCAGCCTTCACATCACCTCCATGCTGAATCCAGATAAATACAGTCCAATATGAGCAGCGTTTGCTCTAAATGGTTCTTTTATCATCCTAATCCTTCATCTCGCTCGGTGGATCAATGTCTGCATTGTGTAGAGATTAATAACGTCTGGTCCGTGGTGAAATGAAAACTCTTTGCTCCTCCACTTCTCTCCAGTCTCTCCAGGCCATTTTGCTCTTGAGAGATTGGTTTTCCTGACAACCTGTTGGAGTCGTACCAGAGGTTAGCGGAGCGCTTGTGTAATGTGACCGGGCAGCGATAAATCATCAGCTACCGCTCCCTATTTTTAGAGGCCGCCGGCGTCGCGGCCCAGCCGGGATTACAGGCACTTAGAAGCAGGAAGAAGTCGAGAAGGAGGAGAGAAGGTGAGAGCAGGAGGGCGAGTGTTTCAGAAATATCTCAATATGTAGTTTATCCGTTTGCTCAAAGGCATTTGAGGGAAAATGATTGTTTCTTGCATTCAGCCTCGAGGTTTGAGTCAGAAATGGTTTTTGAAAAGTCTTTCCTGGACCTTCGTCCCAGCAGGGCTGAGTTCACGTCTCTAACCCGAAGAAACTGCTGGAAAACACACTTGAACGCTTTGCTGATGTTTATTTTCCTGCTAAATTAAAGCTGTTGGTGGAAGTGGGTTCAAAGTTTAAACCCTAACCTCTACAATTGTGGGGATTATGGGTAATAAGTAAATAATAAACCCAACAAACTAGCCCTGTGTTGAAAAAATAGATTTTCCGATTCTAAATTGATTCTCATATTCATTCCTAAAAATTAATTTGTATGTCTAAAGATCGATTTTTTTTTCATCATTACATTACAACCTTTGGTATTTTTTTGTTTATGCCCCAAAAAAAGAATGTTTTGTTGGACATGAGAATAACTGGCGCCGTGTTTTTGCCTTTAAATATGTTTAAAGGTATGAAAACATTAAAGTTTTCAGTTATAATTGCATAAATTGTCTATATTTCATTACTTTATATACTGTCTTGGGGTTACATTTGCATAAAATGCTGAAAACCAAATTTCTCAAAAATTAAAAACCGAAATAGAATCTCAAATTGAAATTGAATCTCAATATAACACTATTATTAATATGTTGCATAACTACAGTCATATCATTCATGCAACAGCTCAAAAAACAGTTTTAATCAGAATCAGAATCAGCTTTATTGGCCAAGTTTGAACATTGCCCGACCAGGAATTTGACTCCAGTTATTTTGCTCACTGTACTGCACTGTACTGTTACTGTAAAGTAGCAACAGTAAATAACAAATGTACAGTAAATAAAAAAATGTGGCACTTAATAACACTAACCCAAATCAATATCGGAATTGGATGAAATCAAATGTTGATCATCAATTTTGAATCTTAAGAATCAGAATCGAATCGACCCATCAAGGTCTACACGGCTCCGTCGGGGGAAAACTGAACTAAACTTGCTTTCGTCTAGAAACATTAAGACTAAATATCGTCGTCAACGAACCTTTATCACCCGAGGAAAACGAGACGAGACGAAAATGCTGGTCATGTGACGATAAGGATAATTAAATATATAATGCAATATCGTAGAGGAATAAAGACAAGACTAAAATGTAGATTATAAAATAAAAACTGTGTCTTCATTTTCATTGACCAAAACCAGACGAAATGTTATAACAAAAGATCCTTAATATCCTTATATATATATATATATATATATATATATATATATATATATATATATATATATATATATATATATATATATATATATATATATATATATATATATTCTAGCCGGGGGGACTGCCAATGGGAATTAGCCAATAGGCTACATTTGGGTGCATCTGCTTTTATTTTGTAAATGCATAATGATGTGCACTGTCCCTCCTTACCAAATAAAATAAATTGAAATTGAAATATATGCCTTAGTTTTTTACCATATTAACGATTAATATGCGTGCAGACAAGGTAAAAAAAAAAAAAAAAAAAAAAGAGAGAAAATGCACATTTGGTCTATTTTAACTTAAGGTAAGAGGCCAGCCTGCTTAATATGGCCTGAACCCACCTGAGAGCTAATGTTTTTTTTTTAATTTTTGTTATTATTATTTTGCGTTATGGCCTGTTATGAGTGTGATTTATGTGTAAGCTGCGTGAACCCACCTGTTGAGAGCCATCATATTTTTTTTTAATTTTGCGTGATGACCTGTTATGAGTGGAATGTGTGAATGTGTTCACATGTTTTAACACAGCTGCAGCTGTGTTAAAACATAATTTCCTGGATGGTTACATAACGTTAAATAATCAGTCATCATTGTGCAGGCTGAGGATCTGTTTAAGTGTACTGATTGCACGTCTCCGATATTGGCATTTGTTGTTATTACTGTTATTTGAATGCACAATTCATTTTCATTGTATTTTTTTTATTTATCTAAAAAAATACATTAGCCTATTTTATTTGTTTATTCGTTTCTGCAATGCACTGGCCGTGCGCCAGTGTCTTGTCTGGTATTTATTCATTAAGTGCACCAGTGTGGTGCCAATTAATGTCTTTTATTTATTTGAATTATCGGATTTAATTTGTAAATAACATTCTGCATCGTAATGCACAATTTTGCCTCCTGTTAGTAAAACAACGTGCATCTAAAATGGTTAAAAGTGTGCGTGTATTTGTCATAGGCTATAGTAGGCTGACTTTATTGGTTTATTGTATAGGGCCACACTGTTTAAAAAAAAAAAAAAAAAACGCGAGTTAGGGACCCCTCCGAATATGGATGGGTATTTCGCACACTGGATATAATACATATATATATCTGCTCTGGGACTGGGAGAAGAAGAAGATCCATCTTTGGATCCACTTTCCTACATAGACGTGGAAAAGAAAACCCAATGCGGAAAAATAAATATGTTGTAAACTCAAATTAGAGTCTTCTGTATCTGGAATGAATTTATTCTTGAGTCTATAAGGTAACAATAATATAATAATAAGATAATAACCTTGTTTGAATTGTAAAATGGGTTTGGATAAATACAATCTTTGACTAAAACTAGACTAAAATGGACAATTCTGACTAAAATAAGACTAAAATGCTCAGACTTTTAGTCGACTGAAACTTGACACGACTAAAAGGAGAATGAACGTGACTAAAACTAATAAAACTAAAATGATAGCTGGACCCAAAGACTAAAACTAAAACTGAAACATGCTGACAGAACCAACAGTAGTGGTATCTGCCCCCAACACTTTCCAGGCAGAACAAAAACAATAAAAAACCCCGTAACGACATTGTGACAGTCTCCACCGGCGGTGAGGGATGCAGGTCGTCTCCCCCCGACCTTTAAAGGGCAGCGTTCCTCCTAATGAACACCGCTCGATGCCGGATCGATGACCCGGCACCTGCTGGGGAGGCAGACGGATGGAGGACGACGTGGGGGGGACGTGGGGGGGTCGGTCCTCGTAAAGAGCTGCCGGTTCTCTGTCAGGTCTCTATCTCAGCTCAGGAGTCAGAACAACGCTGAGCAGCCAACGCCGTGACGGTGAGTTGTCGACCGCTGGCCGGAAACCAAACCCCCAAACCAGTAATACACACTTTTATGACTGCAATGTGGATCACTGATCTGAGTACCGTATTTTCCGCACTATAAAGCATTTAAAATCCTTATTTTTTCTCAAAAATCAGCCGTGCACCTTATAATCCGCTTTATGTATGAATGTTGTTGTGCTTACTGACCTCCAATCAGTTTTATGCTCAAAAATCTGTCAACATGTGGAGAGATGTAAAGGAGGACATTGAAAAGATAATGAACACTGTAGTCCCTATGGATCCTACTGGGAGTATGTGGCAGAGTGGAGTAGCTGCAGCCACTCAGGTGGATGGGAAACAGGTGTGTCCCATCAGCCTCTCCACTCTGCCAGCCTTGATAAGGACTGGGAGACTGCAGCTGGGGAGGTGGAAGACTGAGAAGCTGCTGCTGTGCCATGCTTGTGCACTGTGTGGTGATTTTGGTGAAACTGGTGAAATAAAGAAGGGTCTGCACGAAACGCCGTGTCCTCTCCATCCTTCGGTCGGGCCCCCGTAGCATCCACCCTGCTACATCTGGCGCCCAACGTGGGGCCCGAAGAATGGACGAGAGAGGCACGGAGCGGGCCCTGGACGCGCTCGCCCGGGCCATGGCGGGCATGGCGGCCGCCTTCCGGGACCAGGGCGAGCGGCAGCTGGCCGCCATAGAAGCCCTGGTGGCCGCGGGGCGACCCACCGCCCCTGCACCCCGTCTGAGGGCCGCCGCAGCAACGCGGGAGGAGCTGGCGGCGCCGCAGCTGAGAGGCCGGGAGGCAGAAGCTGCGGGCCGCCAAGCGACGGCTCCCGAGGCGGCGGGACCCGCGGAGCGACCCATCCCTGCACCCCGTCTGAGGTTCGCCGCGGCAGCGCTGGTGGCGCCGCAGCTGAGAGGCCGTGAGGCAGAAGCTGCGGGCCGCCAGGCGACGGCTCCGGGGACGGAGTCAGCGGCGGAGACGGAGACGGAGGGGGAGACGGAGGCGGAGTTGGCTGGGGAGGCGGCTGCGGAGGCGCAGCCGCCATCAGCGACGGCGGGGACGGAGGCGGACCACCAGCCAGAGCAGGGCTGCGTTGCGGAGGAGGAGGAGGAGGCGGCCCCGGAGGCGGACCGGCAGCTGGCGCAGGACTACGCCACGGAGGAGGCGGTCCGGGGCGCACCGTGTGGCCCGAGGCCATCACGGGCCCGGCCAGAAGAGCGTTGTCCACGGCGACCGGGCCGACGCCGGGGTCGCCCCCCCCGACCGTTGCGCTGGTCGGGCCGACGCCGGGGGCGACCACCCCGACCGGGAAGCCCGGAGGGTTCCTCTCCCGCTCCGAGGGGGCAGGGGGGGGGGAGTATGCTCGGCCGGAGGGACCCCGGCTCGAGTTTGTCGTTGGGGGTATGTGGCAGAGTGGAGTAGCTGCAGCCACTCAGGTGGATGGGAAACAGGTGTGTCCCATCAGCCTCTCCACTCTGCCAGCCTTGATAAGGACTGGGAGACTGCAGCTGGGGAGGTGGGAGACTGAGAAGCTGCTGCTGTGCCATGCTTGTGCACTGTGTGGTGATTTTGGTGAAACTGGTGAAATAAAGAAGGGTCTGCACGAAACGCCGTGTCCTCTCCATCTTTCGGTCGGGCCCCCATAGCATCCACCCTGCTACAGAGTATTTCCCAGACAATGTAACAAGCAGGGATAAGAGATATATACTACCAGTACTGGAGTTGAGGGGGGATGAGGGGGATGGCATCCCCCCTGAAATAAAAACGGTCCAAATCATCCCCCCTGTAAAACTGCCATCCCCCCTTTCCATCCCTTATGTCATTTCATCAATGAATGTGGTTTTACTGCTATTTCAACATTTAGAGTCTTCACCAGAAAAATAACTTATTTCACAATTTTCACCTGTTTCAAGTAAATTTTCACTTGAAATAAGTAGAAAAATCTGCCAGTGGGACAAGATTTATCTTCTTATTACAAGCAAAAAAATCTTGTTCCACTGGCAGATTTTTCTACTTATTTCAAGTGAAAATCTACTTGAAACAGGTGAAAATTGTTGTTTTTTCCAGTGATGAGTCTTGTTTTAAGTGTAATGAGACATTTTAACTAGAAATAAGACAAATATTCTTGTTAAGATTTTGAGTTTTTGCAGTGATCCATTTTACTTATCCTGTGAAGGACAGAGTCATATTGATAAGTTCAGAAAAGTGTTTTTTATTGTTGTGTTTTGATGTATTTGATGTAAGCCCAGTGGATATTTAAAGCTTACAGAAGGCTGCATTTAACTGCTGCTATGTCATTCCTGCAGTATTTCTGCAGCTGTTTTGGTCACTGCTATTATTTGTAATATATTATATTATTTGTAATCAGCACAAATTATCTGTCCCCATATGATAAAATCCTCCCTTATTGTTTTTTACAACTCGAGTACTGTATACTACCTATACTTTTAATGATTGCAAGAAAGAGTGTAACCTGTAAATTGGAAGAAGACACTCTCACCAACAAGAACTCAGTGGAAGATGAGACTGAAACTCGTCTATGTCATGGAGCACATGACAGCTAAACTACAGATGAGAACGGACTTGTTCCTGCAAAGATGGACAGTGAAGGAATATTTAAACATGGAACCATTTAATTGCTAACTTGAACAAATGTGACTGAAAAGCCCTCTGTCAAGGATTGTTCAAAAATGTCTTGATAACTATTGTAATTGTCATTTTAATAAAGTTAAAAAAAAAAAATATGTCAACATGTTTTAGTGACTTTTGTAGCGACGAAGCCGCTCCGCTTGACTGATGTCGGACCGTACAGACACATTGAAGTTGGTCCTTGGTTGGATACGGGTTTTAACGTCAGACATTGTTAGATAACTACCGTATTTTGACGACCATACGGCGCCGTGTGGAAAGGCACACCCTCAGTTTTGTGTGTCATTTCTGAATTTAAAACACACACACCGACCGAAAAGACGCCGTCTACACACACATATGGAGCGCCGCCTTACAACACACACACACACACAAGCATACAAGTGTACGTACGTAGGTACGTACACTTGGTACGTAACTTTAGCCTGCAACAACTTGCTGAATACTTATATAATCTCATATCTCAGGGACAAACAGACATGAAGAGAAACTGGAAACCCGGAGAGCGTCGAGGCTCCTCCTTGTTCTCCCGATGTCGCTACGAGCCGCTCAACACTCGATATGAAACAAGAGGTGAGAGTAAACGCTCCGTCGATAGTTTAATCACAGCTCACAGATCAATATCTCTGCCACGACCGTCCCGTCCAGACCCACGTTCACTTCCTGCCCCGAGGAACAGTGATGGATGGCAGCAGGTCAGAGGTGGCGACGGTCCGACGGCTCGGGCCGGAGAGCGGCAGCAGATTCACACTCTGACGGAACTGACAGAAGATAAACGAGGAGGTGACAGAGGATGATAAGGACGTATCCACTCTCTTCGGAGGTGATTCCTGCAACACGGAGAGGATCTGTTCCATTTCCACGGCTAACAGGAAGCAGGAGGAACGTCCCCAAACCCGGGGGCGGGGCTTCGTTTCAGCGGCCGTGCAGACTCTGAGCTCGGCCTGATTGATTGACGGTATCTGGACCCGGCTTGGCTTCATCTCCGGGATTAAAACCAGAGATGCACCGATCAGGATTTTGTGAACAACACAACATGTGCACCAACACAGACAACTGCAGATATTTCACTCTCTTAGAGTTGATAAAAGTTGTAACTATAAACCTTAGTTTTCCCGTGGAAAAAGTAATGAAATCTTAAAATAAAAAATGAATTATTAATTATTAAGCTTAGTGAAAGCTTTAGCATCAGCAGTGTGTGAGGAAACTCTTCACACTAGAACTCCACATGTCACTCCGACACGACTGTCGTCCTGCATGAGGTTTGGATGTGACTGTAAATATTCTGGTTTAACTCCGGCGGGATTTCATCAGTGAAATATTAACGACTCTGCAGCGCGTACCGGGATCCAAGCCGCTAACGACGCGGCTAAACCCGACGTCTGGTACAATGAAAAGCGGCTGATGATCAAAGCTTATAAATCCATTACCTTATGATGTAGTTCTTCATTAGGGCTCGAGCACGGACAGTGTGAAGGCCCTAATGTATCTGTAGGAATGGTTCTCGTTCTCGTTTTTCTTCTGACGAAAGGAGGGCCTTTTTCCCCCTAAACGTGCCCAAAAGTCACCAAATTTTGCACCAAGCCAGGCCTGGTGAAAAATGTGATCTTTAATGGTTTGCATTAATGGGCGTGGCCTAATGGCTCAACAGCGCCCCCTAGAAAACTTTGTGCCTCAAGCCCCACGATACGGTTTGACGTACATGCACGAAAATCGGTACACACCTGTATCATGTTACAACTTAAAGAAAAGTCTCTTGGCGCCATGGCCGAAACCCAACAGGAAGTCGGCCATTTTCAATTAATCGTGTAATTTTGGCGATATTTATGGCATTACTTCGGCAGTTAATTCAGCCCGAACCGTAACGTGCACCCAGGTGTGTTATACATCAAAATGTGCGTCTCCATCCTGCGACAATGAGCATTACTTTTCTCTTTCAAAAGTGTTACCGTGGCGACGATAGACGCCAAAAACCACGCCCCCCCTTCATCGCCGATCAATCTGTGCATCTCTATTAAAAACCTGATGAGGTGTCGTGTTCGGGGGGCCTGTCGGCGCTGGAAGGTGAGGTGGTCATACCGGGGGGCGGAGCCTAGTGACCTCAGTATCACAAATGCAGCAAAGCATGCTGGGATTTGGGGCGGCGGTGTGACTTTTCCAACATATTTAGTTTCAAGTCTCGTTTCAGAGCCAATTTAACTGATTCAATTATAATTATTTGGAGATTGAGCTCCGCTGGCGTGAAGCCTCAGTAATAATGTCTGTTATCAGCTTAAACACAGACTCAGATGTAAATGACTCAGATCACATTTGATGGTCCATTACTGCAGAATATCCGGTGATGAATACAGAATTTTAGAGGTCGAGAAAGGAAAGGAAAAATAAAAGGCTTTCCAGACTTCTAAATGAATAGGGTCTGCATTGAAGTCACTTCCCCACTGGACCAGCCCCCTTACTCGCACTGAGTGGCAAAAACAGCTGCAACTAGTGGAGAAGACGGGATAACAGCTGATTATGGGCTTAAATTAAAGGCAGTTGGACTTGACAGTGACCCGTACAGTTAAACTTTAAACTTTATTTATTTGTATAGCACCAAAGCATACAATATAAAATGCAACACATGGTGCTTTACATGCAGAATAAAATAACAATAAAAAACACAATTTAAAACATTCCATACGACCCCACCCCCCACCCCCCACGCGTACACACACACACTCACTCACACTCATATACATGTGCACACACTCACACGCCCACACCCACACACACACACACAGTAAGTGGACTGGTAACATGGCTTAGCACTAACGATCCAGGTGAGGAAAGCACTACCTATGGGTGGCCGTCCACACCGAGAGGCTCCACCGACCACGACCACCAGAAGCATCGCCGCAGAGACCCCCCCAACCCGGACAGACCGGGGCAGACCCCACACAGAAGGTGGAGCCCCCCCCCAGCCACCCAGGCCTGAGGGATCCCCATGACGACACCCCCATGGGCGGAGCAGGCACACCTCCCAGTGTGGACGACCCCCCTGAGGAAACACTGGAGCTAAAAACTAAAAGATTAAAAGAAAGTAAAAAATGCCTAAAAGTGTAAAATTTTAGAGAAATCTATATAAAACTTAAGATGAATAATAAATAACATAAAGTAAAAAGTCACTAAAATGGATTAAAGTTTTAGAGATAATAAAAGAGCTAAAGAAGTAGACACAATACATAGCTAAAAACACTAGGTAAATGAGATCAGATAAAAGCCAAACTAAAAAGGTGTGTCTTGAGCCTCCTTTTAAAAATATCAACATTCTCTGCGGTCCTGAGGTTCTCTGGCAGGCTGTTCCAAGAGGGGCCATAATGGCTGAATGCAGCCTCACCGTGGGTTTTGGTCGCGGTTCGGGGAATGGTTAAAAGGCCGGTGCCAGAGGACCTCAGGGTCCGTGAGGGTTGATACAGTAAAAGCAGATCAGATAAATAAGATGGCCCAAGACCGTTAAGACACTTAAAAACCAGTAAAAGAACCTTAAAATCAATCCTGAAACGGACGGGGAGCCAATGCAGCGATTTTAAGACAGGGGTAATATGTCCAAGAACCAGTGGTCCATGGACATTAATATTTGGTACAGTTACCCCAAGAACCAGTGGTCCATGGACATTAATATTTGCTACAGTTACCAAGAACCAGTGGTCCATGGACATTAATATTTGGTACAGTTACCAAGAACCAGTGGTCCATGGACATTAATATTTGGTACAGTTACCCCAAGAACCAGTGGTCCATGGACATTAATATTTGGTACAGTTACCAAGAACCAGTGGTCCATGGACATTAATATTTGGTACAGTTACCAAGAACCAGTGATCCATGGACATTAATATTTGGTACAGTTACCAAGAACCAGTGGTCCATGGACATTAATATTTGGTACAGTTACCAAGAACCAGTGGTCCATGGACATTAATATTTGTCCACGAATCCAGTTTCCTGATATTTATATGTACTTAATTTCTACGCCGGGGAAATACACGAAGCAAAGCTTGAAGGCTTACAAAAGTCTTGACGCTTGGTCCGACTTCAAGGCAGGATTTGTTGTAGAAATTAAAGTGATGAGGACACTGAACTTTATGATTTGACCGTTTAACGTTAGCTACCCAAAAATCCAACATTACCTGATACTAAATGGGAACCGCAAATCCACGTTTCGGTGTCTGGAATCCAGTTGTTTCTGTGAATTGCAGAGATCCATTTGTCTCTCTTAAGCTTATTTTTCGGCAGTCTGTAAAACGATAACTCTGATTTCTTGCTAAATCTAAGAGTACAGTCGATCGCACAACAGCTTTTTCCCATTTTAGATGTTTTCCAGTTGCTCAAACTGAAAGTTTACGCTGACACTCAGTCTTTATTCACTCAGTCTTTCTGACACTCAGTGGACGAAACCCGCTGTGAAGTTGCATCTGTGACGTCATGGTCATTCCCTCTATAAGGTTGAAGCTCCAGGTCAACAGGACAGAAGAAATCTGATCCAGACATCTGATTCATCTCCTGCAGATTTATAATTCAGCTCCTGCTGAGCTGCTGCAGCCGCCAGAGTCCAGATTCAGATCCTGATCATCTCCGTCTGCAGCTCCGCAGCTCGTTAGTTTCCTTCTTCTTAAGCGTATCAGCATCCTCCCCTCCCTCCCCTCAGCTCGGCTGGGATTCAGCTGATGAGGAGATCCTTCCTTCCTCCCAAACCAACCGTCAGCTTCAATGATCTGTTCTTACTTGTATTTGTTAGAGCCAGATACAGCGGTGAAAAGAAAAGAAAAGAAAAGAAAAATCATTCCTGGCAACAACAAATCCCCACTTTCTTAGAGATGATCTAGTTCTGATCTAGATCTAGTGTAAAGCTCTGGGTGCCCTGAAGGGCGCTATATAAAACCAAGTCATTATTATTATTATTTATTATTCCCAGCCTGCAGTGGGATCAATGCTGGTATTGATTGGTTGTGGATCAGAACGCCGGTTTACGAGGTTCTTAAGGTCACGTTTGTCTTGATTTGTGACGGATAGCCAGAGTGAGGTTTATCTAAAAGGGACCCAGATATTCAGATATTCAGACTCCGAGCATCAGCTGCACCAGTTATTTATACTTCACTTTATTCCGGGTCACGGATTCAGCGGAACGTTCTCCCGGCCGTGGACGGGTCTGTTGCCGTGGCAACAACCACACACACACACACACACACACACACACACACACACACACACACACACACACACACACACACACACACACACACACACACACTCCTGGAACCATAAAACACTCCGACAGCACGACCTTTCACCTCAGAAAACTCTCTCTCCTGGTCACAGCCTCCTAAATCCTTCCATCCATCCATGCATCCATCCTTCCTTCCATCCTTCCTTCCCTCCTTTGTTTGTTCCTTCCTGAACTTTTAACTGATGTTTTTGAAGAAAACGCTTGACAATTCATGAAATTCAGTCCTTGAAGGAAGAATCAGCTGCAGATCAGCAAACAGAGAGATGTGAGAATCAGCCGGGAGGAATGACAACGACTGAAAACTGATGAGGAGTGAATAAACCGGGAGCCGGGACGAGTCGATGTCTTTACTCTAAAACTGAAAATAACAGCCGAGTCCCAATCATCCCCCGGGAGAAGCAACATACCGTATTTTCTGGACTATAAGCTGCACCTGCATATAAGCCGCATCCGCTCTATTTAAAGAAAAAAAAAAAGATATTTAGCCGCAGATATTTATGTTGTTAGATTAGATATTTACTACATGTACAGAAGGATTTTGAACTGTAAATGATGTACATGTTTGTACCTAAATAGATCTTTCCTAACAGTGTCTTTTAACACGGCAGCAACTTTGCTGATTAAAACGGGATTGAACCAAGAGAAAATAACCGGTATTTATGTATCTATTTATCTGTTTGAAATCTGCTTCTACTTCTATCTGCTAAAGAAGAAGTAGCGTATTCTTCTTAGCATTTATTTTGTCTTAGTTTTGATTCTAATTCCGGTTAGAGCGCCCGAGCGGTGGAAGAAAAATCCACAGAATAGCTGCACCTTTGTATAAGCCGCACGGTTGAAAACCTATGAAAAAAGTAGCGGCTTATAGTCCAGAAAATACGGTATCTTTTATATTCAACATCCCAATTAAAGGCAGGTCAAACAGGGTTTTTCTGGTGGCCAAAAAGGTATTCTACCGTCTGCAAATATATCCCACCTAAACACAAACAAATAACCTAGAATGAAGTGAAAAGTGTGACTATTTATTTAGTTTTAGACGTCACTGGTAACGTGTTATGAGGTTGAGCTGCTCGTGTATCAGAGAGACCGGCGTTTCAGCACCACGGACAGCAACAGTCTCACTAGAAATATGATCGGTTTCAGTTAAATGTACAGGACTGTCTCAGAAAACTTTAATATTGTGATAAAGTCCTTTATTTTCTGTAATGCAATTAAAAAAACAAAAATGTCATACATTCTGGATTCATTACAAATCACCTGAAATATTGCAAGCCTTTTATTATTTTAATATTGCTGATCATGGTTTACAGTTTAAGATTAAGATTCCCAGAATATTCTATTTTTTGAGATAGGATATTTGAGTTATCTTAAACTGTAAACCATGATCAGCAATATTAAAATAATAAAAGGCTTGCAATATTTCAGTTGATTTGTAATGAATCAAGAATGTTTTTGTTTTTTTGATTGCATTACAGAAAATCACAATATCCTAATTTTCTGAGACAGTCCTGTAGATCCAAGTGTAAAACAGTGAGAGTACGAGGTTGAAAGGTGGAGGGAGAAAAAAGCTAGAGGCTAAAGTTGTAGCTTGGAAAGGAAAGAAGGAGGATGTTTGATTTAATTAAGTTCATATTGTCCATGGATTTACACTTTATCAGCAGATGAGATCAGCTGATTGTGACGGGTCACACACACCGTGTTGTGACTGATGAAGACGAAAGGAATCGTTGTTTGGTGATAAACGGCGGCGAGTCGCTGCTCTGGTTGATTCTGCACTTTGTGTGTCTGATGTTTGTTGTCTTTTTTTATTACAATTTTAATGATCATGTTAGTACATTTTCATTGTTTCTGTTCCACAATCCAGACGCCATAAACCTCCATGTGTGTTTTAGTGGACGGTTCAGGTCTCTGAAGGCTCGGACTAACAGACTTAAAAACTGTTTTTATCTAAACTAAAAATTGAGAATTTCAGAATGTATTAAAGGATAACCCCTTGAGATGTGCCATCTCATTTTCAAGGGGGTCCCAAGAAAACATACATTACAATACATCACATTACAGTCTAGACCAGGGGTCGGCAACCCGCGGCTCCAGAGCCGCATGTGGCTCTTTAGCGCCGCCCTAGTGGCTCCTGGAGATTTTTCAAAAATGTTTGACCTTTTTTTTTTCCTTTTTTTCTCTTTTTTCTTCTTTTTTTCTCTTTTTCTTTTTTTTCTTTTTTTCCTTGTTTTCTTCTTTTTTATTTTTGTTTTCCTTTTTTCTCTTTTTTTCTTGTTTTTTTTGCTTTTTCCTTTCCTTTTTAATCTCAACATTTTGACTTTTTTCTCGACATTTCAACTTTTTTCTCAAGATTATATTTCAACATTAATCTCGACATTCTGACTTTTTTCCCAAAATTTTGACTTTTTTCTCGACATTTCAACTTTTTTCTCGAAGTGCATAATTAAAAAATAAACCTTCCCCCAGTTCTAACTAATATAGAAACATGCAGCATGTGTTGCCTTCATTCTAAGGCTTATACGAGACTTTTCATTTTTTGCGGTTTGCGGTTTGCGGTTTATTTTTTGTGTTTTTGGTCCAATATGGCTCTAAAACATTTTGGGTTGCCGACCGCTGGTCTAGACATATATGACATAAAACAAACACAGACATCTTGCTCACCCTCCCACACACAACCCCTACCCACATAAGTTTAGTTACAAAATAGGCAAATAACCGGAACAATGAAATGAATATAACATAACAGAGAGAAAAAAAGAGGAAAAAAAGGACAAAAAAATACATAAATAAATTAAAAAAAAAATTTTTTAGATGAGAGTATAATGACAACTTAAAACAATGAAAAGAGGTAATAGAACGCAAAAAGAGAGGAAGATCATTCCAATCTGACGGAGCTTTAAAATAAAATGATCTTTTACCAACCTCTTTTTAAATTCTAGGAACAAAGAAAAAAGGAAAATTCATATGTCTGAGTGAGTATGGAGAGTTATATGGAATCATGAGTTCTTTTAAATATGGAGGACAGTGAAAATAAACACATTTAAAAAGGAAGTGAATCCAGTGAAACTGCCGTCTAGATTTGGGTTGAAACCCGTTCAATGAATCAAACATAAAACAATGATAATGTAACACAGACTCAGTCGACGGTTAGACAGGAAGCAGCTGCAGTCGTTACGGTGTATTTATAGCTCCGCCCCCCCCCGCGACCAAAACACCCAATTAGAGGAAACTTGTAGGTAAACACACGGGAACAATGAATTACCCCTGACAAGTTCATGTATCAATGACATCACAGATGTCAGAAACAGATAAATAATCCCATTTTCTCCCTAAAACCAGTTGCTAGGAGCTGAATCCTAAAAACGGCTGAATCCCTGTTTTAACGAAGGCAGAGGAAACAACCGAGCTGCTTAACGACGGTTTCCTCAGAACCGGATCAGCTGCTGAACATTTATGGGGACAGACCTCCAGCCCTCGCTCCCGCCCCTCTGCTGCAATCCTGTCACATTCATGTGGAAGATAATTAGAATCATCATTTGTTGTTTTCTGGTTACTAATAAAGTTTACGATCCATCTAATGTTAAAATCTATGGTTGTTTTAACTCTGAAATGTTCCATGTCCGTCTGAACCCTCACACGTGCTTTCTGAGGGAAGTCGTGGTCAATGTGACCGCCGGGTGCTGATACGCACCGATACTCACGATACTCACGATACTCACGATACTCACGATACTCACGATACTCACGATACTCACGATACTCACCAATACTCACGATACTCGCTCCGATACTCACACGATACTCGCTCCGATATTCAGACTGATACTTGTATCGATACTCGCTCCGATACTTCCAACCAAATATGGAAGAAAAAAATATTAAGAAAAAAGGTAAAACTTTGAACTGTATTTTGTTTTCTAAAATTGTCACCAGTTTTCTGTAATCAGTTGTCATTTGGACCGAAAGTCATCGCACTGCGATGCAACAGCCTACTTGACGTTTCTTCTTCCTCCGATACTCCCTCCGATACTCGCACCGATACTCGCTCCGATACTCGCGCCGTTACTCGCTCCGATACTCGCTCCGATACTCAGGCTGATAGTCCCCCCGATACTCAGACCGATACTCGTATCGGTACTCGCGCCGATACTCAGACTGATACTCGCTCCAATACTCATGCCAATACTCCCTCCGATACTCAGACCGATACTCGTATCGATACTAGCTCCGATACTCAAATTGATACTCGTATCGATACTCAGACTGATACTAGCTCCGATACTCATGCCGATACTCCCTCCGATACTCAGACTGATACTCGTATCGATACTCAGACTGATACTCGTGTTGATACTCACACCGATACTCAGACCGATACTCAGACCGATACTCGCTCCGATACTCAGACCGATACTCGCTCCGATACTCAGACTGATACTCGTATCGATACTCAGACTGATACTAGCTCCGATACTCATGCCGATTCTCGCTCCGATACTCAGACTGATACTCACACCGATACTCAGACCGATACTAGCTCCGATACTCATGCCGATACTCCCTCAGATACTCAGACTGATACTCGTATCAATACTCGCTCCGATACTCAGACCGATACTAGCTCTGATACTCATGCCGATACTCGGACTGATACTCGTATCGATACTCGCACAATACTCAGACTGATACTTGCACCGATACTCATGCCGATACTCCCTCAGATACTCGGACTGATACTCGTATTAATACTCGCTCCGATACTCCCAGCGATACTCACTCTTTATTTTAGAAAGAATTGCAGCTTCATAAACCCTTTTTCGCTTTCTTTCTTTCTCCTTTACTTCATTCCTCTCTTCTGACTCGCTTCCCTCGTTCCTATTCCACAACCCCGTCCGGGGTGTAGTCCTGCTGCCCAACCAGGATTAAGGGATGAGCATCCACTTAATCAACAATCAATCACCTGATCAGAACCTTCAAAGCCGTCAGCAGACAGGACCCGGACCGGGGCCCGGACCGGGACCCGGACCAGGAACCGGACCGGGAACCAATCACGTTGGTGCTAAAGTGTTGGCTGATCCCCGCTGCAGGGGGATGAGCACCTAAAGCAATCAAAACTATTGATGAAGCAATCACAGGTTATTGATTAGTTATTGACCCATTTGGTTCTGTTCAGGGAGATTCAGCTAAAAATAGACCCTTGAGACCCGGGACCCGGATTAGGATCAGAGCCGGGACCCGGATAAGGATCAGACCCGGGACCCGGATAAGGATCAGACCCGGGACCCGGGACCCGGATAAGGATCAGACCCAGGACCCGGATAAGGATCAGAGCCGGGACCCGGATAAGGATCAGACCCAGGACCCGGATAAGGATCAGAGCCGGGACCCGGATAAGGATCAGAGCCTGGACCAGCCGCCTTGTACGGGCTCCTCATTAATTAATCCGGAGTCGTTAAGCAGAACGTTGTTGGTTCCGGTCGGGTGTTTCTGTTTTCTGTTTTGTTCATCTGCAGCTCTCAGCAGCCGATCGGCTCTAAGGAGCTTTTCTCTCCTTGAAAACAATTAGCTGTACGTCGTTAAAGCTGAACACTGAGATTACAGTTGGGGATGAATTTAACATGATTGAATTAAACACTTGAGTTGTTTCTCAGAGAAGAAAAGACCGGCGTCTCCGTGGTAACGAGGCGGAGCCTGGGTCACTCCTTCCTTCCTTCCTTCCTTTCACCCCCTTCCTTCCTTCCTTCCTTCCTTCCTTCCTTCCTTCCTTCCTTCCTTCCTTCCTTCCTTCTTTTCCCACTTCCTTCCCTCCTTCATTTCAACCATCCTTCCTTCCATGCTTCTTTTCTTCCATCCTTCCTTCCTTCCTTCCTTCCTTCCTTCCTTCCTTCCTTCCTTCCTTCCTTCCTTCCTTCCTTCCTTCCTTCCTTCCTTCCTTCCTTCCTTCCTCCCTTCCTTCCTTCTTTCTTTCATTTCTTCCTTCCTTCCTCCCCCCTTCTAGTGGTTAAAATTAGGAAGGAAGGAAGGAAGGAAGAAAGAAAGAGAAAGGAAGGAAGGAAGGAAGGAAGGAAGGAAGGAAGGAAGGAAGGAAGGAAGGCAGGAAGGAAGGAAGGAAGGAAGGAAGGAAGGAAGGAAGGAAGGAAGGAAGGATGGATGGATGGAAGAAAATAAGCATGGAAGGAAGGAAGGAAGGAAGGAAGGAAGGACAGACGGTGGAGGTCTGGGACCTCCAGATGAAGAAAATGAGTTTGTTCAACACTTAATAAACCAGGTGGCTGCTGGGAAATCCTGGGCCCCGAGGACCCGCTGGCAACCCGGTGAAAAACCGGTGAAAACACGGTGTAAACCCGGTGAAAACCCGGTGAAAACCCGGTGAAAACCCGGTGAAAACCTGTGAAAACCCGGTGAAAACACGGTGAAAACCCGGTGAAAACCTGTGAAAACCCGGTGAAAACACGGTGAAAACACGGTGAAAACACGGTGAAAACACGGTGAAAACACGGTGAAAACACGGTGAAAACACGGTGAAAACCCAGTGAAAACCCGGTGAAAACCTGTGAAAACACGGTGAAAACACGGTGAAAACACGGTGAAAACCCGGTGAAAACACGGTGAAAACACGGTGAAAACCCAGTGAAAACACGGTGAAAACCCGGTGAAAACACGGCGTACACGGCGGCTGGTTCTCTGCAGAGGCCGTTAACAGGGCGGAGGCCGGGAGTCCAGGGAGCTGCTGGGGATCAGGCTCTCCCACTTCCATATTTCTCTGCTGGTCTTCTATGTCTTAATTATTCAATCAAAAAAAAGATTGCTTCAATCAAAAAATATATTTTCAAGGAAAAAAGAATTCACTTCAAATCAAAAAAAAAAATTCAATCAAAGAAAAAAAGTGTTTGAATGGAAACAAATATTTGAGACTCAAAAAAAGGCATCTGAACACTTTTTTTCTTTGATTAAAAACGTGTTTTTTATTGAAGTGATTTTTTTTTCATTGAAAATATTTTTTTCTTTTTGAAGCAACTTCTTTTTTGATTAAATGATAAAGACACAAATGTCCTACCCATAATATGGCCCAAACACAAAAAAACACAAAAAAACACTACTACAAACTACTACAAAAAAGTTGCTTCAAACAAAAAAAAACTTTCCAATCAAAGAAAAACAGTGTTCAAATGCATTTTTTGAGTCTCAAATATTTTTTTACATTCACACTTTTTTCTTTGATTGAAATCATTTTCTTTAATTGAAGTGAATGTTTTTTTAATTGAAAATATATTTTTTGATTGAAGCGGTACGCCTCTTGCGTCTATGCAAGTGCGTCTTATCCCACTTCTTCCCAAGGAGCCGATATTTCTTTGTTGCCACCGGCTGAAGAGAAGCCCAGAAACAAACCGGTTCTTCTGTATCTGTGGGACCCAGAACGGCCGAGTCATCGTTCCTAAAGTGAGTAGGGATCATTTACGGATCACTTCAGAAAGGACTTTAAACTTTAAACACCGGCTCCACCGGCCGCTGCAGAACTGCATCAAATATTTACTTCCAACGGCATCAACTTTACAAAATATGCACAAATACTCGGCGAAGTTGTGGCTCGACAAGAGAACACGACTCAAAGCTGCGATTACAACCGTTAATGGGCTTCTCCGTGCCACCGTTTAGCGCCGTTAATGGGCCGTCAAATCACACGCCGCATATCTGACGGCGGCGTCTCTTCACAGCCAATCAGGCTGATGAACAGCCGCTCCGTCTCCCAGTCTCCCAGCGTCTCCTGGTCCTAATGAGACGTCTCTAATAAATATATGGAGAAGACGGAGTTCGGACCGGTTGGGAGAGAATCAGAGCGACTATTGTCAAGTATTTCACCTTCAGCTGCTTCTAATGAGCACTTCCTGCCAGCGGTTGGTGTTTAGGTTTGATTTCTAGCTGAGCAGGAGGGACATAAAAGACCGTCACTACGGCTCCTTTGGTTGCTACGGCAACGTTTCCTACTGATGGAAAGATTTTCATCGATAACCGGTCGACCCACGACCTCATAGGAACCAATGAGGCTCGTTAAGACTCAACGTCTCGTTTCCATCCAGCAGGCAAAACGATGATCCGATAAACAGCTGAGATTAAAACCAAAGTCGTCAGTCGTCACTTTATTTATTTATTTACAGGTATTTAGTTGCCTGGACCCTCTACGGCAGGGGTCGGCAACCCAAAATGTTTTAGAGCCATATTGGACCAAAAACACAAAAAACAAATATGTCTGGAGCCGCAAAAAATGAAAAGTCTTGTATCAGAATTAGAATGAAGGTTGAAATGTTGAGAAAAAAGTCGAAATGTCGAGAAAAAAGTCAAAATGTCGAGAAAAAAGTCGAAATGTCGAGAAAAAAATAGAAATGTCGAGAAAAAATTTGAAATGTCGAGAAAAAAGTCGAAATGTCGAGAAAAAAATAGAAATGTCAAGAAAAAAGTCGAAATGTCGAGAAAAAAGTGGAAATGTTGAGAAAAAAATTGAAATGTCGAGAAAAAAGTCAAAATCTCGAGAAAAAAGTCGAAATGTTGAGAAAAAAATCGAAATGTAAAAAAAAAAGTCGAAATGTCAAGAAAAAAACGAAATGTCGAGAAAAAAGTCAAAATTTCGAGAAAAAAAGGTTGAAATGTTGAGATTAATGTTGAAGTACAATTTCAAGAAAAAAGTCGAAATGTCGAGATTAAAAAGGAAAGGAAAAAGTAAGAAAAAAATAGAAAAAAAAGGAAGAAAAGAAGAAAAAAAAGGAAAAAAAAGAAGAAAAAAGAAAAGAGAAGAAAAAAAGAGAAAAAGGAGAAAGAAAGAGAAAAAAGGGAAAAAAGAAAAGAAAAAAGGGAAAAAAAGGTCAAACATTTTTGAAAAAGCTCCAGGAGCCACTAGGGCGGCGCTAAAGAGCCACGGGTTGACGACCCCTGCTCTAGTGAAATGGGTGCGTGTCCTTCTGACTTGGGCGTTTTCACCAACACGGGATGTAACAAACCAACCACAACAAGTCCTGGGAGGGTGGTCATGCAATAACTCCTCGAACAAACACTTCTCAATACCAAGTACTCCAAGTAGTCCGAGTCTCGCTGGGACTGGAACATCAGCTAACCCCCTCAGAAACATAAACTCTGAACATTAATACCATTCATCCGCCAAGTAGCAATTTTTTATACGGCTTCAAATTGCAGAGATCAGTCCCGCCCCACCACGACACTAGAAATTGGATTTGTACGGGAGAAAATGAAAAATGATTGTGAAAAAAAAGTACAGTAGGACAAATTGTGACTTGCTCTGTAGCGTCTTTTTCTCCTAAAGCCCGCGTTGCGTGGGTGTTTTTTCCAGAGAACAACATAGTTATGTTTTCTTCTGGGCAATCTGAGAACTGTAATGAACGATTCATCAAAGGCTCCCGCTCTTGAGCTGAAGCTCATTGGCCGTTCACATTGTTGCTAAGCAACCAACGTTACTGATACAGGAAGTGAAGAAGGGAATGATCAAACAGATCCAGGGCAGCAAACAGAGACGGATGAAATCGGTTGTATTTTTTCCCATTTATGAGAATTTGGTTTTTAGCATTTTTGGCAAATGTAACCCCAAGACGGTTTATAAAGCAAAGAAATATAGACAATTCATGCAATTATAATTGAAAAAGCGAATGATTTCATACTTTTAAACATATTTAGGTCAAGGTCAAGGAAGGAGGAAGAGAAGAAGGGAGGAAAGAAGGAAGGAAGGAAGGAAGAATGAAAATAAGGAAAGAAAGAAGGAAGGAAGGGAGAAAAGAAGGAAGGAAGGAAGGAAGGAAGGAAGGAAGGAAGGAAGGAAGGAAGGAAGGAAGGAAGGAAGGAAGGAAGGAAGGAAGGAAGGAAGGAAGGAAGGAAGAAGAATGAAAATAAGGAAAGAAAGAAGGAAGGAAGGAAGGAAGGAAGGAAGGAAGGAAGGAAGGAAGGAAGGAAGGAAGGAAGGAAGGAAGGAAGGAAGGAAGGAAGGAAGGAAGGAAGAATGAAAAGAAGGAAAGAAAGAAGGAAGGAAGGGAGAAAAGAAGGAAGGAAGGAAGGAAGGAAGGAAGGAAGGAAGGAAGGAAGGAAGGAAGGAAGGAAGGAAAGGAGAAAAGAAGGAAGGAAGGGAAAAAAGAAGGAAGGAAGGAAGGAAGGAAGGAAGGAAGGAAGGAAGGAAGGAAGGAAGGAAGGAAGGAAGGAAGGAAGGAAGGAAGGAAGGAAGGAAGGAAGGAAGGAAGGGAGGAAGGAAGGAAGGAAAGAGGAAGGGAAGAAGGAACAGGAGAATTAGGTCATTTTGACCCAAAGACAATAAAAGGGTTAAAGGCAAAAACACGGCACCAGTTATTCTCGTGTCTAACAAATTCCTTATTTGGGCATAAAATAAAAATTACCAAAATTTGTAATGATGAAAAAAAAAGTATCTTTAGACGTACGAATCGATTATTATTAGAAATTAATATGATAATCGATTTAGAATCGGAACATAGATCTTTTCAACACAGAGTGTGTGAATAACATCCTGACCCCGTCTGAGAACACACACCACCGTAACTCTGGCGGCGTCTGGAGTTTACTCTGCTCTGAACAAACACTAACGAGCTGCAGATAAACAACATTAACACCAAGTGGGAGTGATGGGAAAGTTAAAGACGACATCAGGAAACAGAGGAGAGCTGTTTGCTGAGTAATAACCCCCCCCACCAGAGGAGCTGCTGCTGCATGCAGATGAGAAACGTTGGAACATTTCATCAGTGTTTTTCTCAGAATAAAACCCGGTGGGGGGTAAATACTTTCCGTGTACCGGCATGTACTCGGACGTCTGGCTTGATTTCCACATCAAAAACAGCCGTCCCTCAGACGAGGACATGCTGGGTCTGAATCGGCCCGTTGACGAGGTGTTTGGACCCGCTGGGTCGGACAACACCAGAGAGGAACTTTCCCTCCAATAAACTTTCCATCTGTTTAATCTACCGACGCGTACAAATGCTCGTGCACGAGGACAGAGACGAGGACGGACTGTCAACAACCTCACATCCGACATCTCCTGCCGTGTTTTCACTCATCGCCAGTAAAGATTCACACGTGGACACATTTGTTGGTTTCCCCCCACGAAGGACAGAGAAACCCACGGAAATAACTTCAAACTGACAAAAGTATTAAATAAGTAAGGGATAATTACGGTGGCCGAGACCCGCCATTTCTGAAAATAAAAGTAACGCTGCAAACAGAAACAAACGCCGCTGCAAATTAAAGAAACGCTGCAAATTAAAAGAAAAGCTGCAAATAAAATAAACGCCGCTGAAAATAAAAAAAATAAAAAAACGACGCAAATAAAAAAGCCACAAGGGAAGTGAATTACCGGGGACTATTTTTGCCAATGCACTGGTGTTTTTACGTGAGAGGAGAAGAAGACGAAGAGGACGTAAGTGAAAAGGAAGAAATAAGAAGAGCGAGGAATAAGAAGAACAACGAACGAGAAAATAAGTGAAAAGGTTAGTGTTCAACGTCACTACGTGTAATTTTTAATGTGCAACACCGGTGCATCGGCAAAAATAGTCCCCGGTAATTCACTTCCGTTGTGGCTTTTTTATTTGCGTCATTTTTTTATTTTATTTGCAGCGGCGTTTATTTATATTTTCAGTTTTTCTTTTATTTGCAGCTGCGTTTCTTTTTGTTTGCAGCGTTTATTTTATTTGCTAAGCGTTTATTTTATTTGCAGCGGCGTTTGTTTCTGTTTGCAGCGTTTATTTTATTTGCTAAGCGTTTATTTTATTTGCAGCGGCGTTTGTTTCTGTTTGCAGCGTTACTTTTATTTTCAGCAATGGCGGGTCTCGGCCACCGTAGATAATGAGGTTTACATTAACATAAATATATGGGCGTGAACCAGGTTTTCCTCCAAAGTCCATATATTTATGTTAATGTGACCTCGTCGGGCATTATCCGCTTATACCACGGTCACTTACCAAAAAACATAAATATTAAATCAGTTATTCATGCTTTAATGTGTTTTCAGTGTAAATCATTAGTTTTAGAACAAGCCACAGCTGAGCGACTATTTAATCTCTCGTCTGCAGCCGTTGGAACCTGGTAAGTTACAAAGTTCTTTAACAAGCCATAACTCAGTTTCCATGGTAACACCTGAGGGTCTGACTAATACCTGGAACCATCACTACCGTCCCATAAGGTCCTTAATGGACACAGTGTTGATTCTGCAGTAACTAGGACGGACCTGAGATACGACTCAGCAACGGGAGATATTCTAGTCAGCTCGGCTATTTTCTTTTCTCTCCTCTTCTGCATCCCAGTCATCAAAATTGTTAAATTCACCAAATAAATTTAAATAAATTACAAAACCACTCATGTAGCCGTCCTGCGGTAGCCGGCTCTTCTTCTCTGAATCTCCGTTGCCGTGGTTACCACCTGGCAGTTGATGATATTAAAGATATCAGGCAATTTGAACGAACTTGTTTTCTAGGTGTAGGTTATCACTTATAACCTAAACCTGCCAGCCAATCAGAATGGAGTATTCACACAGACCTTGGTATAAATAATATTAATTTACTGAGCATCGACTAAAGAAACTGTCGCCGCAAAAAATGAAAAGTCTTGTATAAGCCTTAGAATGAAGACAACACATGCTGTATGTTTCTATATTAGTTATAACTGGGGGGAGATTTATTTTTCATTATGGACTTCGAGAAAAAAGTCTTAATATCGAGAAAAAGGTCGAAATGTCGAGAAAAAAGTTTAAATTTCGAGAAAAAAGTCGAAATGTCAAGATTAATGTTGAAGTACAATCTTGAGAAAAAAGTCGAAATGTCGAGAAAAAGTCGAAATGTTGAGATTAAAAAGGAGAGGAGAAGGAAGAAGAAAAAATAAAAAAAGGAAAAAAGAAGAAAAAAGAGGAAACAGAACAAGAAAAAAAGGAAAAAAAGAACAAAAAAAGAAGAAAAAAAGGAAAATTAAAGCTGCAAGCAGCGATGAATGGGCCCTCGTACTCACGGCCACCGCCCCCATAAGCATATCAGAAATGACACCAGTCACGACTTCCTATGTCAAACCATTCAAAAGTTATGGCAGAAAATCGGGACAACCAATCAGAAGAAGGGGCGGGGCTAATTCAGGCCAATGAAGGTCAAGGACTCATTACAGAGTCCCATGACACCACCCACAACTTCCTATGTCAAACCATTCAAAAGTTATGGCAGATAAAAGTTTTCTAGGGGGCGCTGTTGAGCCGCTAGGCCACGCCCATTAATACAAACCATGAAATATCAAATTTATCGCCAAGTCTGGCTTGCATGCAAAATATGGTGACTTTTGGGGAACTATCAAATATGGACCAATCAGATGAAGGGGGGGCGCGCCTTTTGGCGTCTAGCGTCGCCACGGTAACACTTTTGAAAGAGAAAAGTAATGCGTGGTGTCGCAGGATGTAGACGCACATTTTGATGTATAACACACCTGGGTGCACGTTACGGTTCGGGCTGAATTAACTGCCGAAGGAATGGCATAAATTTCACCAAAATGACACAATTTATTCAAAATGGCCGACATCCTGTTCGGTTTTGGCCATGGCGCCAAGAGACTTTTCTTTAAGTTGGGACATGATACAGGTGTGTAGCGATTTTCGTGCATGTACGTCAAACCGTATTGTGGGGCTTGAGGCACAAAGTTTTCCGGGGGGCGCTGTTGAGCCATTAGGCCACGCCCATTAATACAAACTATGAAATATCAAATTTATCGCCAGGCCTGCCATGCATGCAAAATATGGTGACTTTTGGGGAACTATCCAATATGGACCAATCAGATGAAGGGGGGGTGCGCTTTTTGGCATCTAGCGTCACCACGGTAACACTTTTGAAAGAGAAAAGTAATGCGCGTAGTCGCATGATAGAGACGCACATTTTGATGTATAACACACCTGGGTTCACGTTACGGTTCGGGCCGTATTAATTCTCGAAGGAATGGCTCATATTGCTCCAAAATTACGCGATTAATTCAGAATGTTCAAAATGGCCGACTTCCTGTTCGGTTTCGGCCATGGCGCCAAGAGACTTTTCTTTTAGTTGCGACATGATACAGATGTGTACCGATTTTCGTGCATGTACGTCAAACCGTATTATGGGGCTTGAGGCGCAAAGTTTTTTCTGTCTGAACCAACCAGATGAAGGGTGGGCGCGCTTTTTGGCGTCTAGCGTCGCCACGGTAACGCTTTTGAAAGAGAAAAGTAATGCGTGTTGTCGCAGGATGGAGATGCACATTTTGATGTATAACACACCTGGGTGCACGTTACGGTTCGGGCCGTATTAACTGCCGAAGGAATGGCATAAATTGCGCCAAAGTGACACGATTAATTCAAAATGGCCGACATCCTGTTCGGTTTCGGCCATGTCGCCAAGAGACTTTTCTTTAAGTTGTGTACTGATACAGGTGTGTACCGATTTTCGTGCATGTACGTCAAACCGTATTGTGGGGCTTGAGGCACAAAGTTTTCCGGGGGGCGCTGTTGAGCCATTTTGCCACGCCCATTAATGCAAACCATTAAATATCACATTTTTCGCCAGGCCTGACTTGCATGCAAAATTTGGTGACTTTTTGGGCACGTTTAGGGGGAAGAAAGACCCTCCTTTTGTCAGAAGAAAGAGAGAAAAAAAAAATAAATTAAAGCTGCAAGCAGCGATGATCGGGCCCTCGCACTCATGGCCACCGCCCCCATAAGCATATCAGAAATGACACCACCCACGACTTCCTATGTCAAACCATTCAAAAGTTATAGCAGAAAAAAGGGACAACCAATCAGAAGAAGGGGCGGGGCTAATTCAGGCCAATGAAGGTGAAGGACTCCATACAGAATCTGATGACACCACCCACGACTCTCTATGTAAAACCATTCAAAAGTTATAGCAGAAAAAAGGGACAACCAATCAGAAGAAGGGGCGGGGCTAATTAAGGCCAACGAAGCTTAAGAACTCATTACAGAGTCCCATGACACCACCCACGACTTCCTATGTCAAACCATTAAAAAGTTATAGCAGAAAAAAGGGACAACCAATCAGAAGAAGGGGCGGGGCTAATTCAGGCCAATGAAGGTCAAGGACTCCATAAAGAATCTGATGACACCACCCACGACTCTCTATGTCAAACCATTCCAAAGTTATATCAGAAAATCGGGACAACCAATCAGAAGAAGGGGCGGGGCTAATTAAGGCCAACGAAGCTTAAGGACTCATTACAGAGTCCCATGACACCACCCACAACTTACTATGTCAAACCATTCAAAAGTTATGGCAGAGAAAAGTATTCTAGGGGGCGCTGTTGAGCCGTTAGGCCACGCCCATTAATGCAAACCATGAAATATCAAATTTATCGCCAAGTCTGTCTTGCATGCAAAATTTGGTGACTTTTGGAGAACTATCAAATATGGACCAATCAGATTTCAAAATGGCCGACTTCCTGTTCGGTTTGGGCCATGGCTCCAAGAGACTTTTCTTTAGGTTGTGCCATCATACAGGTGTGTAGCGATTTTCGTGCATGTACGTCAAACCGTATTGTAGGGCTTGAGGTACAAAGTTTTCCGGGGGGCGCTGTTGAGCCATTTTGCTACGCCCATTAATGCAAACCATGAAATATCAAATTTATCGCCAGGCCTGGCTTGCGTGCCAAATTTGGTGCCTTTTGGGGAACTGTCAAATATGGACCAATCAGATGAAGGGGGGGTGCGCTTGTTGGCGTCTAGCGTCGCCACGGTAACACTTTTGAAAGAGAAAAGTAATGCGGGTAGTCGCAGGATGGAGATGCAGATTTTGATGTATAACACATCTGGGTTCACGATACGGTTCGGGCCGTATTAATTCTCGAAGGAATGGCATATATTGCTCCAAAATTACGCGATCAATTCAGAATGTTCAAAATGGCCGACTTCCTGTTTGGTTTCGGCCATGGCGCCAAGAGACTTTTCTTTAAGTTGCGACATGATACAGGTGTGTACCGATTTTCGTTCATGTACGTCACACCGTATTCTGGGGCTTGAGGCGCAAAGTTTTTTCGGTCTGAACCAACCAGATGAAGGGTGGGCGCGCTTTTTGGCGTCTAGCGTCGCCACGGTAACGCTTTTGAAAGAGAAAAGTAATGCGTGTTGTCGCAGGAGGGAGACGCACATTTTAATGTATAACACACCTGGGTGCACGTTACGGTTCGGGCCGTATTAACTGCCGAAGGAATGGCATAAATTGCGCCAAAGTGACACGATTAATTCAAAATGGCTGACTTCCTGTTCGGTTTCGGCCATGTCGCCAAGAGACTTTTCTTTAAGTTGTGTACTGATACAGGCGTGTAGCGATTTTCGTGCAGGTACGTCAAACCGTATTGTGGGGCTTGAGTCACAAAGTTTTCCGGGGGGCGCTGTTGAGCCATTTTGCCACGCCCATTAATGTAAACCATTAAATATAAAATTTTTCGCCAGGCCTGACTTGCATGCAAAATTTGGTGACTTTTTGGGCACGTTTAGGGGGGCAAAAAGGCCCTCCTTTCGTCAGAAGAAAAAGAAAAAGAAAAAGAAAAAGAAAAAAAAAAATTCCTACAGATACAATAGGGCCTTCGCACTGAAGGTGCTCGGGCCCTAATTAAAGCTGCAAGCAGCGATGAACGGGCCCTCGCACTCACGGCCGCCGCCCCCCATAAGCATATCAGAAATGACACCACCCACGACTTCCTATGTCAAACCATTCAAAAGTTCTAGCAGAAAAAAGGGACAACCAATCACAAGAAGGGGCGGGGCTAATTCAGGCCAATGAAGGTCAAGGACTCCATACAGAGTCTGATGACACCACCCACGACTCTCCATGTCAAACCATTCAAAAGTTATAGCAGGAAATAGGGACAACCAATCAAAAGAAGGGGCGGGGCTAATTTTCACCAATTATGGTCAAGGACTCAATACCGAGTCCCATGACACCACCCATGACTCTTTATGTCAAACCATTCAAAAGTTATGGCAGAGAAAAGTTTTCCGGGGGGTGCTGTTGAGCCATTTTGCCACGCCCATTAATGCAAACCATGAAATATCAAATTTATCACCAGGCCTGGCTTGCATGCAAAATTTGGTGACTTTTGGAGAACTATCAAATATGGACCAATCAGATTAAGGGGGCACGCTTTTTGGCGTCTAGCATCGCCACAATAACACTTTTGAAAGAGAAAAGTAATGCGCGTAGTCGCAAGATGGAGACGCACATTTTGAGGTATAAGTCACCTGGATGCACGTTACGGTTCGGGCCATATTAATTGCCGAAGGAATGGCATTAATTGCGCCAAAATTACACAATTAATTCAAAATGGCCGACTTCCTGTTCAATTTCGGCCATGGCGCCAAGAGACTTTTTTTTAAGTTGCGACATGATACAGGTGTGTACCGATTTTCGTTCATGTACGTCAAACCGTATTATGGGGCTTGAGGCTCAATGTTTTTTCCCTCTGAACCAATCAGATGAAGGGTGGGCGCACTTTTTGGTGTCTAGCGTTGCCGCGGTAACGCTTTTAAATGAGAAAAGTAATGTGCGTCGTTGCAGGACAGGGACGCACATATTGATGTAGAAAAAAAAAAATTGCTGACAAAAAAGTCTGGATACTGTGGGAATCGAACTCTGATCTCTGACTCCAAAGACGGGAACGCTCTGGCTGAGCTAAGACTCAGCTTCTCATTTCTATTTGACCTACTGACTTAGGAGATACCAACATATCGATATTTAGTAATGTAAGTCTGGAGCTGTTTTTTCTAATTTTTTTTAAATATTTGTAAGTTATAAATATTAGTAAAACCCTACTATTTTAATTATTACTTTTTCTGTAACCATTCTGCCAAGGTTGTAACCGGGCTGAGCTGGGAATATTTCTGACGTCACCACATTACAGGGAGCTGATTGGTCGGGGGGCGGGGCCGTCATCACCCTACTCGCCACTGATTGGTCGGGGGGCGGGGCCGTCATCACCCTACTCGCCACCGATTGGTCGGGGGGCGGGGCCGTCATCACCCTCCGCGCCACTGATTGGTCGGGAGGCGGGGCCGTCATCACCCTACTCGCCATCGATTGGTCGGGGGGCGGGGCCGGCAGACGTTTGAATCAGGAAGCGGGAGTCAGCGCGAGAGCGACTGGCGGCTCGTGGCGATTTTATTATAAAAAAGGGACAACCAATCAGAAGAAGGGGCGGGCCTAATTCAGGCCAAAGAAGCTCAAGGACTCATTGCAGAGTCCCTTGACACCACCTACGACTTCCTATGTCAAACCATTCAAAGTTTATAGCAGAAAAAAGGGACAACCAATCAGAAGAAGGGGCGGGGCTAATTCAGGCCAATGAAGGTCAAGGACTCCATACAGAATCTGATGACACCACCCACGACTCTCTATGTCAAACCATTCAAAAGTTATGGCAGAGAAAAGTATTCAAGGTGGCGCTGTTGAGCCGTTAGGCCACGCCCATTAATGCAAACCATGAAATATAAAATTTATCACCAGGCCTGGCTTGCATGCAAAATTTGGTGACTTTTGGGGAACTATCAAATATGGACCAATCACATGAAGGGGGGGCGCGCCTTTTGGCGTCTAGCGTCGCCACGGTAACACTTTTGAAAGAGAAAAGTAATGCGTGGTGTCGCAGGATGTAGACGCACATTTTGATGTATAACACACCTGGGTGCACGATACGGTTCGGGCTGAATTAACTCTCGAAGGAATGGCATAAATTTCGCCAAAATGACACAATTTATTCAAAATGGCCGACATCCTGTTCGGTTTTGGCCATGGCTCCAAGAGACTTTTCTTTAAGTTGTGCCATGATACAGGTGTGTAGCGATTTTCGTGCATGTACGTCAAACCGTATTGTGGGGCTTGAGGCACAAAGTTTTCCGGGGGGCGCTGTTGAGACATTTTGCCACGCCCATTAATGCAAACCATGAAATATCAAATTTATCTCCAGGCCTGGCTTGCGTGCCAAATTTGGTGCCTTTTGGGGAACTATCAAATATGGACCAATCAGATGAAGGGGGGGTGCGCTTGTTGGCGTCTAGCGTCGCCACGGTAACACTTTCGAAAGAGAAAAGTAATGCGTGTAGTCGCAGGATGGAGACGCACATTTTGATGTATAACACATCTGGGTTCACGATACGGTTCGGGCTGAATTAACTCTCGAAGAATGGCATATATTGCTCCAAAATTACGCAATTAATTCAGAATGTTCAAAATGGCCGACTTCCTGTTCGGTTTCGGCCATGGCGCCAAGAGACTTTTCTTTTAGTTGCGACATAATACAGGAGTGTACCGATTTTCGTTCATGTACGTCAAACCGTATTATGGGGCTTGAGGCACAAAGTTTTTTCTGTCGAACCAATCAGATGAAGGGTGGGCGCGCTTTTTGGCGTCTAGCGTCGCCACGGTAACGCTTTTGAAAGAGAAAAGTAATGCGTGTTGTCGCAGGATGGAGACGCACATTTTGATGTATAACACACTTGGGGGCACGTTACGGTTCGGGCTGAATTAACTTTCGAAGGAATGGCATAAATTTCGCCAAAATGACACGACTAATTCAAAATGGCCTACTTCCTGTTCGGTTTCGGGCATGACGCCAAGAGACTTTTCTTTCAGTTGCGCCATGATACAGGTGTGTACCGATTTTCGTGCATGTACGTCAAACCGTATCGTGGGGCTTGAGGCACAAAGTTTTCAAGGGGGCGCTGTTGAGCCATTTTGCCACGCCCATTAATGGAAACCATTAAATATCAAATTTTTCGCCAGGCCTGACTAGGGTGCAAAATTTGGTGACTTTTTGGGCATGTTAAGGGGGGCAAAAAGGCCTTCACTTTGTCATGAAAATAATAATAATAATAATAATAATAATAAAAATTCCTGCAAATACAATAGGGCCTTCGCACTGCAAGTGCTCGGGCCCTAATTAAAGCTGCAAGCAGCGATGAACGGGCCCTCGCACAAACGGCCACCGTCCCCCATAAGCATATCAGAAATGACACCACCCACGACTCTCTATGTCAAACCATTCAAAAGTTATAGCAGAAAAAAGAGACAACCAATCAGAAGAAGGGGCGGGGCTAATTCAGGCCAATGAAGGTCAAGGACTCCATACAGAATCTGATGACACCACCCACGACTCTCTATGTCAAACCATTCAAAAGTTAGAGCAGAAAATCGGGAAAACCAATCAGAAGAAGGGGCGGGGCTAATTTTCACCAATTATGGTCAAGGACTCAATACCGAGTCCCATGACACTACCCACAACTCTTTATGTCAAACCTTTCAAAAGTTATGGCAGAGAAAAGTATTCTAGGGGGCGCTGTTGAGCCGTTAGGCCACGCCCATTAATGCAAACCATGAAATATCAAATTTATCGCCAGGCCTGGCTTGCATGCAAAATTTGGTGACTTTTGGAGAACTATCAAATATGGACCAATCAGATGAAGGGGGGCACGCTTTTTGGCGTCTAGCGTCGCCACGGTAACACTTTTGAAAGAGAAAAGTAATGCGCGTAGTCGCAGGATAGAGACGCACATTTTGATGTATAACACACCTGGGTGCACGTTACGGTTCGGGCCGTATTCATTGCCGAAGGAATGGCATAAATTGCGCCAAAATTACACAATTAATTCAAAATGGCCGACTTCCTGTTCGGTTTCGGCCATGGTGCCAAGAGACTTTTCTTTAAGTTGCGACATGATACAGGTGTGTACCGATTTTCGTGCATGTACGTCAAACCGTATTGTGGGGCTTGAGGCACAAAGTTTTCCGGGGGGCGCTGTTGAGCCATTTTGCCACACCCATTAATACAAACCATGAAATATCAAATTTATCGCCAGGCCTGCCTTGCATGCAAAATATGGTGACTTTTGGGGAACTATCAAATATGGACTAATCAGATGAAGGGGGGCGCGCTTTTTGGCGTCTAGCGTCGCCACGGTAACACTTTTGAAAGAGAAAAGTAATGCACGTAGTCGCAGGATAGAGACGCACATTTTGATGTATAACACACCTGGATGCACGTTACGGTTCGGGCCGTATTAATTCTCGAAGGAATGGCTCATATTGCTCCAAAATTACGCGATTAATTCAGAATGTTCAAAATGGCCGACTTCCTGTTCGGTTTCGGCCATGGCGCCAAGAGACTTTTCTTTAAGTTGTGTACTGATACAGGTGTGTACCGATTTTCGTTCATGTACATCAAACCGTATTATGGGGCTTGAGGCGCAAAGTTTTTTCTGTCTGAACCAACCAGATGAAGGGTGGGCGCGCTTTTTGGCGTCTAGCGTCGCCACGGTAACACTTTTGACAGAGAAAAGTAATGCGCGTAGTCGCAGGATAGAGACGCACATTTTGATGTATAACACACCTGGGTGCACGTTACGGTTCGGGCCGTATTAATTCTCGAAGGAATGGCTCATATTGCTCCAAAATTACGCGATTAATTCAGAATGTTCAAAATGGCCGACTTCCTGTTCGGTTTCGGCCATGGCGCCAAGAGACTTTTCTTTAAGTTGTGTACTGATACAGGTGTGTACCGATTTTCGTTCATGTACGTCAAACCGTATTATGGGGCTTGAGGCGCAAAGTTTTTTCTGTCTGAACCAACCAGATGAAGGGTGGGCGCGCTTTTTGGCGTCTAGCGTCGCCACGGTAACGCTTTTGAAAGAGAAAAGTAATGCGTGTTGTCGCAGGATGGAGAAGCACATTTTTATGTATAACACACTTGGGGGCACGTTACGGTTCGGGCCGTATTAACTGCCGAAGGAATGGCATAAATTGTGCCAAAGTGACACGATTAATTCAAAATGGCTGACTTCCTGTTCGGTTTCGGCCATGTCGCCAAGAGACTTTTCTTTAAGTTGTGTACTGATACAGGTGTGTAGCGATTTTCGTGCATGTACGTCAAACCGTATTGTGGGGCTTGAGGAACAAAGTTTTCCGGGGGGCGCTGTTGAGCCATTTTGCCACGCCCATTAATGTAAACCATTAAATATCAAATTTTTCGCCAGGCCTGACTTGCATGCAAAATTTGGTGACTTTTTGGGCATGTTTAGGGGGGCAAAAAGGCCCTCCTTTCGTCAGAAGAAAAAAGAAAAAAAAATTCCTACAGATACAATAGGGCCTTCGCACTGAAGGTGCTCGGGCCCTAATAATAATAATTAAAGCTGCAAGCAGCGATGAACGGGCCCTCGTACTCACGGCCACCACCCCCCATAAGCATATGAGAAACGATACCACCCACGACTTCCTATGTCAAACCATTCAAAAGTTATAGCAGAAAAAAGGAACAACCAATTAGAAGAAGGGGCGGGGCTAATTCAGGCCAATGAAGGTCAAGGACTCCATACAGAATCTGATGACACCACCCACGACTCTCTATGTCAAACCATTCCAAAGTTATAGCAGAAAATCGGAACAACCAATCAGAAGAAGGGGCGGGGCTAATTAAGGCCAACAAAGCTTAAGAACTCATTACAGATTCCCATGACACCACCCACGACTCCCTATGTCAAACCATTCCAAAGTTATAGCAGAAAATCGGGACAACCAATCAGAAGAAGGGGCGGGGCTAATTAAGGCCAACGAAGCTTAAGAACTCATTACAGATTCCCATGACACCACCCACGACTCCCTATGTCAAACCATTCCAAAGTTATAGCAGAAAAAAGGGACAACCAATCAGAAGAAGGGGCGGGGCTAATTCTGGCCAATGAAGGTCAATGACTCATTACAGAGTCCCATGACACCACCCAGGACTCTCTATGTCAAACCATTCCAATGTTATAGCAGAAAATCGGGACAACCAATCAGAAGAAGGGGCGGGGCTAATTAAGGCCAACGAAGCTTAAGGACTCATTACAGAGTCCCATGACACCACCCACAACTTCCTATGTCAAACTATTCAAAAGTTATGGCAGATAAAAGTATTCTAGGGGGCGCTGTTGAGCCGTTAGGCCACGCCCATTAATGCAAACCATGAAATATCAAATTTATCTCCAAGTCTGGCTTGCATGCAAAATTTTGTGACTTTTGGAGAACTATCAAATATGGACCAATCACATGAAGGGGGGGGCGCACCTTTTGGCGTCTAGCGTCGCCACGGTAACACTTTTGAAAGAGAAAAGTAATGCGTGTAGTCGCAGGATGTAGACGCACATTTTGATGTATAACACACCTGGGTGCACGTTACGGTTCGGGCTGAATTAACTGCCGAAGGAATGGCATAAATTTTGCCAAAATGACACAATTTATTCAAAATGGCCGACATCCTGTTCGGTTTCGGCCATGGCTCCAAGAGACTTTTCTTTAAGTTGTGCCATGATACAGGTGTGTAGCGATTTTCGTGCATGTACGTCAAACCGTATTGTGGGGCTTGAGGCACAAAGTTTTCCGGGGGGCGCTGTTGAGCCATTTTGCCACGCCCATTAATGCAAACCATGAAATATCAAATTTATCGCCAGGCCTGGCTTGCATGCCAAATTTGGTGCCTTTTGGGGAACTATCAAATATGGACCAATCAGATGAAGGGGGGGTGCGCTTTTTGGCTTCTAGCGTCGCCACGGTAACACTTTTGAAAGAGAAAAGTAATGCGTGTAGTCGCAGGATGGAGACGCACATTTTGATGTATAACACACCTGGGTTCACGATACGGTTCGGGCTGAATTAACTCTCGAAGGAATGGCATAAATTGCGCCAAAGTGACACGATTAATTCAAAATGGCCGACTTCCTGTTCGGTTTCGGGCATGACGCCAAGAGACTTTTCTTTAAGTTGTCCCATGATACAGGTGTGTACCGATTTTCGTGCATGTACGTCAAACCGTATCGTGGGGCTTGAGGCACAAAGTTTTCAAGGGGGCACTGTTGAGCCATTTTACTACGCCCATTAATGCAAACTATTAAATATCAAATTTTTCGCCAGGCCTGACTTGGGTGCAAAATTTTGTGACTTTTTGGGCATGTTAAGGGGGGCAAAAAGGCCATCACTTTGTCAGAAGAAAAAAAAAAAAAATAATAATAATAATTAAAGCTGCAAGCAGCGATGAACGGGCCCTCGCACTCACGTCCACCGCCCCCCATAAGCATATCAGAAATGACAGCCCCCACGACTCTCTATGTCAAACCCTTAAAAAGTTATAGCAGAAAATAGGGACAACCAATCAGAAGAAGGGGTGGGGCTAATTCAGGCCAATGAAGGTCAAGGACTCCATACAGAATCTTATGACACCACCCACGACTCTCTATGTCAAATCATTCCAAAGTTATAGCAGAAAATCGGGACAACCAATCAGAAGAAGGGGCGGGGCTAATTAAGGCCAACGAAGCTTAAGAACTCATTACAGAGTCCCATGATACCACCCATGACTTCCTATGTCAAACCATTCAAAAGTTATAGCAGAAAAAAAGGGACAACCAATCAGAAGAAGGGGCGGGGCTAATTCAGGCCAATGAAGGTCAAGGACTCCATAAAAAATCTGATGACACCACCCACGACTCTCTATGTCAAACCATTCTAAAGTTATAGCAGAAAATCGGGACAACCAATCAGAAGAAGGGGCGGGGCTAATTAAGGCAAACAAAGCTTAAGGACTCATTACAGAGTCCCATGACACCACCCACAACTCTCTATGTCAAACCATTCAAAAGTTATGGCAGAGAAAAGTATTCTAGGGGGCGCTGTTGAACCGTTAGCCACGCCCATTAATGCAAACCATGAAATATCAAATTTATCGCCAAGTTTGGCTTGCATGCAAAATTTGGTGACTTTTGGAGAACTATCAAATATGGACCAATCACATGAAGGGGGGGCGCGCCTTTTGCCGTCTAGCGTCGCCACGGTAACATTTTTGAAAGAGAAAAGTAATGCGTGGTGTCGCAGGATGTAGACGCACATTTTGATGTATAACACACCTGGGTGCACGTTACGGTTCGGGCTGAATTAACTGCCGAAGGAATGGCATAAATTTCGCCAAAATGACACAATTTATTCAAAATGGCCGACATCCTGTTCGGTTTCGGCCATGGCTCCAAGAAGCTTTTCTTTAAGTTTTGCCATGATACAGGTGTGTAGCGATTTTCGTGCATGTACGTCAAACCGTATTGTGGGGCTTGAGGCACAAAGTTTTCCGGGGGGCGCTGTTGAGCCATTTTGCCACGCCCATAAATGCAAACCATGAAATATCAAATTTATCGCCAGGCCTGGCTTGCATGCAAAATTTGGTGCCTTTTGGGGAACTATCAAATATGGACCAATCAGATGAAGGGGCGGTGCGCTTGTTGCCGTCTAGCGTCGCCACGGTAACACTTTTGAAAGAGAAAAGTAATGCGTGTAGTCGCAGGATGGAGACGCACATTTTGATGTATAACACACCTGGGTGCACGTTACGGTTCGGGCTGAATTAACTGCCGAAGGAATGGCATAAATTGCGCCAAAGTGACACGATTAATTCAAAATGGCAGACTTCCTGTTCGGTTTCGGCCATGTCGCCAAGAGACTTTTCTTTAAGTTGTTTACTGATACAGGTGTGTACCGATTTTCGTGCATGTACGTCAAACCGTATCGTGGGGCTTGAGGCACAAAGTTTTCAAGGGGGCGCTGTTGAGCCATTTTACCACGCCCATTAATGCAAACCATTAAATATCAAATTTTTCGCCAGGCCTGACTTGGGTGCAAAATTTGGTGACTTTTTGGGCATGTTAAGGGGGGCAAAAAGGCCATCACTTTGTCAGAAGAAAAATAATAATAATAAAAATTCCTGCAAATACAATAGGGCCTTCGCACTGCAAGTGCTCGGGCCCTAAAAATTCCTGCAAATACAATAGGGCCTTCGCACTGCAAGTGCTCGGGCCCTAAAAATTCCTACAGATACAATAGGGCCTTCGCACTGAAGGTGCTCGGGCCCTAAAAAAGGTCAAACTTTTTTTGAAAAAGCTCCAGGAGCCACTAGGGCGGCGCTAAATAGCCGCGGGTTGACGATCCCTGCTCTAAGTGATGAGTGTCCTCTCAGGGAGACGGGTCCACCTGTAGACGGGGGATTTTCCAGGAAAATGTAACCGTTTCCAGGACATTTGACCCGTTTTTGCTCATTTCCCAGGTTTTCCAGGAGTTTTTATGGATAATCATGCCTACAGACGACAACGCAGCTTCCTCCCGTCCGGGTTGCAGCTGTTTATATACAACCATGTAAACAGGAGAAAGCTTTTTATGACAGTTCCAGGCGAGTTAACGAGCCCCCAGCATCTCCTCCGGCCTACTCCATCACGTTCTACACTAATTAAGAGCTTATTGATTTCAGACGCAGGGAGTCAGGACTGCATCTCCTCAGGAAGAGGGAGGGTTGGAATCCTGATGAGGAGAAACAACCGTCTCCATCGTTTCCTCCCGTTTCTACGTGCAGCAGATATTTACGCTGTACTTGTTCAGTATGCAAACCTCTGAGGGGTTATTTATGTGAACCGCGTGGGAGGTTTGAGTCCCACATTCCTCCCTCCTGCTACTCTTCTCTCTGGTATCTGTGTCACTGCTTCGTATCTTCGTATCTCCAACCCTTCCCCGTTCACCGCCCCGGCCCTCGGCTCCTGCATCACCCAGAGTCGGGGTTTTTGGGGCGTCAGCTGCTCGAGGCTGTTATTCAACTTCCTGCTGAGGAATTAGCAATTCAGATGAGCAGAGAAGTGATGCAGCACCTGGAGAACTGCTGATTAGGGACGTCAACACACTTTGGTACGAGTCTGAGAGACTTGTAGTCAAAACAAGACCAAGACCAGGACTAGTTCAGCTCCAGACCAAGACCAAACCCAGTAATGTCCTGATCCTGCGTGATTGTAGAACATCATCCTGGTTCTAGTTTCCATATGAGCTTGTTTTCAACTGCAGCTCAATAACACAGAGAAGTGGATGATGATGTTGAACTCACTAGAAATGTTTCCATCCATCAGCTGAGATCAGATCTGTGTGGCGACTGCACTACCGCTATTTCTACACTATTGGAGGATCTGCATTGACGTCACTTCCCCACTGGACCAGTCCCCTTATTCGCACTGAGTGGCAAAAACAGCTGCAACTAGTGGAGAAGACGGGATAACAGCTGATTATCAGCTTAAATTAGCGTCAGTTGGACTTGACAGTGACCTGTACAGTTACCCCAAGAACCAGTGGTCCATGGACATTAATATTTGGTACAGTTACCAAGAACCAGTGGTCCATGGAAATTAATATTTGGTACAGTTACCAAGAACCAGTGGTCCATGGAAATTAATATTTGGTACAGTTACCAAGAACCAGTGGTCCATGGACATTAATATTTGGTACAGTTACCAAGAACCAGTGGTCCATGGACATTAATATTTGGTACAGTTACCCCAAGAACCAGTGGTCCATGGACATTAATATTTGGTACAGTTACCAAGAACCAGTGGTCCATGGACATTAATATTTGGTACAGTTACCCCAAGAACCAGTGGTCCATGGACATTAATATTTGGTACAGTTACCAAGAACCAGTGGTCCATGGACATTAATATTTGGTACAGTTACCAAGAACCAGTGGTCCATGGACATTAATATTTGGTACAGTTACCAAGAACCAGTGGTCCATGGACATTAATATTTGGTACAGTTACCCCAAGAACCAGTGGTCCATGGACATTAATATTTGGTACAGTTACCAAGGACCAGTGGTCCATGGACATTAATATTTGGTACAGTTACCAAGAACCAGTGGTCCATGGACATTAATATTTGGTACAGTTACCAAGAACCAGTGGTCCATGGACATTAATATTTGGTACAGTTACCAAGAACCAGTGGTCCATGGACATTAATATTTGGTACAGTTACCAAGAACCAGTGGTCCATGGACATTAATATTTGGTACAGTTACCCCAAGAACCAGTGGTCCATGGACATTAATATTTGGTACAGTTACCAAGAACCAGTGGTCCATGGACATTAATATTTGGTACAGTTACCAAGAACCAGTGGTCCATGGACATTAATATTTGGTACAGTTACCCCAAGAACCAGTGGTCCATGGACATTAATATTTGGTACAGTTACCAAGAACCAGTGGTCCATGGACATTAATATTTGGTACAGTTACCAAGAACCAGTGGTCCATGGACATTAATATTTGGTACAGTTACCCCAAGAACCAGTGGTCCATGGACATTAATATTTGGTACAGTTACCAAGAACCAGTGGTCCATGGACATTAATATTTGGTACAGTTACCAAGAACCAGTGGTCCATGGACATTAATATTTGGTACAGTTACCAAGAACCAGTGGTCCATGGACATTAATATTTGGTACAGTTACCAAGAACCTGTGGTCCATGGACATTAATATTTGGTACAGTTACCAAGAACCAGTGGTCCATGGACATTAATATTTGGTACAGTTACCAAGAACCAGTGGTCCATGGACATTAATATTTGGTACAGTTACCAAGAACCAGAGGTCCATGGACATTAATATTTGGTACAGTTACCAAGAACCAGTGGTCCATGGACATTAATATTTGGCCACGAATCCAGTTTCCTGATGTTTATATGTACTTAATTTCTACGCCGGGGAAATACACGAAGCAAAGCTTGAAGGCTTACAAAAGTCTTGACGCTTGGTCCGACTTCAAGGCAGGATTTGTTGTAGAAATTAAAGTGATGAGGACACCGAACTTTATGATTTGACCGTTTAACGTTAGCTACCCAAAAATCCAACATTACCTGATACAAAATGGGAACCGCAAATCCATGTTTCGGTGTCTGGTTGTTTCTGTGAATTGCAGCGATCCATTTGTCTTAAGCTTATTTTTCGTCAGTCTGTAAAATGATAACTCCGATTTCTTGCTAAATCTATGAGTACAGTCGATCGCACAACAGCTCTTTCCCTTTTTAGATGTTTTCGAGTGGCAGCGTTGAAAGTTTACGCTGCCACTCAGTCTTTCTCCCACTCAGTCTTTCTGTCACTCAGTCTTTCTGTCACTCAGTGGGCCTAACCCACTGTGAAGTCGCATCTGTAACGTCATGCGCATCCCCTCTGTTGGAGGATTGACTCCAGTGCTTTTAAGGATTGACACGACTAATAACTAGTCCCAAAGTCCTCTAACAGAATAACCAGCTCCAACACCCCCCTCCACCTCAGAGAAGTCATGAATGGTAAATGTGATGTGAATGTGTATTTAAATTGGACTTAATTTGGAGATGAAACCTGAATTTTAATTATTAAAGATACAATTATCAACTTGAAATTACATTAATTACCATATTTAAATTTGTTTTACCCTTTCCCTGCATGTGTGTTGAGTGTACTGCTGCTGCTGCACAAAGTGAATTTCCCACATTGAGGGAGAAATAAAGGACAATCTAATCTAATTATAGTAATCAGATTACATTGTATATCAGCATCACTGAAATGGACCTGATGCTTAATCAATCACAACTATATGCAAATATTATTCATATATTTATTCAAACAAGGCCGTTATAAACACAAAACACATGCAGATGCACCAAAACATGCACCAAAACATTAAATCAGATGCAAAATACAAATTGTAGACGCCATTGATGAACCAGGGACTTAAGGCGGACGGAAAATTACTGGAGTCTGCCTGTTCTTTGCAATACAATTGTTGATTCTATATTCTGACCTTGACAGAGCAGCTTGGCCGGCTGCTCTAGTCACAATCTCCCTGGTGGAATGAAAACAAGGGGCCCTGCCCCCACCAGCCACGAAGCTCCGGCGCTCACTTGGATGAACTGTGCCGAGTTACTTTTAAGTGTGACTTTAGAATATAAAACAGGTAAAATACAAGAAAATATTGACGGTGGCCAAACAAATTGTAAACACAGGTCGCACACATGACGCTGGTGACGTTTCTGTCTCATAATGTGACGTTCTGAAGCCTAAATGTCCGTTTCTCTCCGTTTACAAGAAAACGTGAAGACGGAGTTTTTGCAAATCTCCACTTTGGCCGGAGTTTTCAGAAATGATGGTTTTTGGAGACTTTGAGCTTCGTTTTTGTGTAAACGAACGGCCAAAACGCATGAAAACACCACCGTTTTTCCTACGTGGAAACGGGGCCTGAAAATGACAATGAAACTGTAAGGAAATAAAATAGACTGCTTTTGGTGGGAATATCTCTGGGATTTGCTGACGTAGTGTGTGATGAAAAATCTGATGTTTTGGCTGTGAAATGTGAATTTTGGCTTTTGGTTTGTTTTGATATCAGCATGAAGTGTTCGGCCCAGAAAAGATTATGTTCGGTATGATCTGAAAGTGTAGTTTTTCTAGTTTCATATGATTCCCACCACGTTGGGGTGAAGAAAATGGACCTTGCGTTCTGTTGCGTTTTGTTGCGGGTGTTGCTCGTGTTGGGACTGCCATCTTTGTTGCATATGAATTTTTAAGTTGTTATAAATCAAATTCTTTGTTGGATTAGTACAAAACGTACTCAGAGTTTTGACATAATGGCTTCAGGGCTTCTTGTTTGAGAAACAGTTGAAAGAAAACACCCTGACAGCTGCTGGACCCGGTACCGTCGGGAGGAACTGGTTAAATCAGGTCCATTTCAGTGATGCTGATATACGGTGTAATCTGATTACTGTGATGGTAAATAATGTAGTTTTGTGGTCCTGGTCTCAGGTCTCTGGATCTCTCCAGGTCTCGGACTCTGATAACTGAGAGTCGATTACCAAGGTGACAGAATCTGGTATCAGCAGTTCTTCCTCTTGTTCATGTACAGTTTTGTAAACTATTTGTGTGGCAGGGTGGAGGTGCAGCCACTCAGCAGAGTGGGCACAGGTGTGCCCAATCAACCTCTCCACCCTGCCTGCCTTCATAAGGAGCAGCTGGACTCCAGAGAGGAGGTTCTGCTTGTGCACGTGTGGTGATTGGATAAAAGAGTTCCTGCACTAAAACCCCTTGTCCTCTGTCCTGTCGGTCGGCCCCAGTGGCAACGAGCTTGCTACACTGGCGCCCAACGTGGGGCCCGACAGGATGGAGGAGGGATGCGGTGAGCGGGCCCTGGAGGGGGCTGGCCCAGGCGCTGGCAGACCTGGCAGCCCTGTTGCAGGGCAAGGGGGAGCAGCAGCTCGTAGCGCTGGAGGCGCTGGTGGCGCCGCAGCCTGCAGGCTGTGAGGCAGAGGCTGCAGGCCACCAAGCAACGGCTCCTGAGGCGGCCCCAGCGGTGGCGGGACCCACAGCGCGACCCACCCCGGCGCCACGCCTGAGGTTTGTCACGGACAGACGAATTTGTGATCAATTCCCGCCAAGCCGAGCTTCCAACTTCTCCATCCTCTTCATCCATCTTGCCAATGAGCTCAAAGACCGCCGCCAGCCTGCAATTCTGTTCAAGAATCACATCCAGCTTGCGGTTTTGCTCTCCCAACGTTAAAGTCTGAGTGTTGATAGCCGTGCTTATCCCTCTAGCCACGTCGGGCAGCTCTGAAAGGGCCAGAACAGCTGTCGACGACTTACGCGTTTGTCGGTACACCAGGAATCCCCCCCCTCCAATTAGCAGAAATCCTGCTATCATAAATCCAATTATGAAGCATCTTCATCGTGCTCGACAGACAGGATCGCTAGACACAAAGGCCTCCAATGTTTCCAGGAATCCATTGTGTATCCGGCAAAAAATGTCCCATCGGGGCAGGAGGGCTCCCTTGTCCCCTGACTTCTCGTTGCAAAAATTTGGTCAATTGTGCTGAGAGACCAGTTAATCAATTCCATGATTGTAAAATATCGGAGGAGTGAAAAAGAGAGGTTCTGACAGACAAGACAGGACAAAAAGCAGCAGCAGGGCAGATAGGGAGGGAGAGGAGCAGAAAAGCGTCCGCCTTCGCCGAGAGCCGGAAGATGCAAGTTCGTGTAAATGATGGTATTTTTCAAAACGTAGAGGGGGAAATATCCGTTTTTGTAAATACCCGGCTACGTGGAAACGTGGCCGGTGTCTGTCCACATCGTTCTTTGACCAGAATTCACAATTTAATCCTTCATAGTAGAGAAACTGCTTCATCCGCCGCCATTTCATATACTGCCGGTGGCGGTGATTTTGTTGACTTGTCGTTGCATTTGGAAATTTAAATAAAGTTTGTTTGACATTCTACCTGTCGCAAGCTTTCAAACGAGATATGACACTTGAACGAGACTCTAGATTTGAGATTTTACATATACAAAATCATGTATCATGTTGAGGAATTTATCAAACCAGTTCAGAAGTCCGCTTTGTGGTTTTATGAGGTTTTATTTAGCCGGCGGTGAGCACGTCTACACAGACCAGGGGTCTGGTAGAAATGCTGACCTCGAGTTATGTTGTAACCAGATTCTTATACAAGAGTTTAACAACAAAATGCAGGAATACACGAATCAGGCGAGAGACAAAAAGTAATTTACAGTCAGATGTGAATCGGGCCAAATGTCATTATCAGACATTTGGCATGACTGTCACAGACCTCCAAATCACCCCATAGGGTGCTCTCTTGGTTCAAGTCTGTTTGAACCAACTTCTAGGTGTCGGGATCTGCCCGGGGGTAGGAAGTTGGGTAGGAAGTTGGAGCTACCTCAAAAGGTCTTGAGTCCAGTTCAAAGCCCTGCAGGAGGTAGGACTGGGGCAACCTGCCCCTGCAGGGGGGCCAAGCTGCCACAATTCTTCATCAATCTTCAAATCATCAAGGTATTTTATAGCCATATTACCTTCAAAGATGTCAAAAAAAACATTTGGCACATTTTGGCCCAGTGTAGGAATGCTGACCACCAGATTATGTCACCTTGGTGCGACGGCATCTCAGGCTACGTTTCCACATCGCCGGGTATTATTAGAGGAATTATTAAATTAGAATAACAAATAACCAGCAATGTCTGGACTTATTTTACTTGCATTTTTGTTTTCTACTCTTTTGAGACATGTGAAAAAAAAATCTTAAAATAATTAATAAAACCCCGGAAGGAGGTTTACAATTTCTCCATTTGGCACAATGAATATGCTACTTACCCAGTAACAAAATGATATTAATAATATCAGAGACAGAAAATTCCAAATCATCCATGAAGAAAATAATACGGCTTAATTCAAAAGGTGGAACATTATTCAATTTAAGAGAAATCCAATTGTGAATGTCTGTCCAGAAACAATGAGACAAAGGACATTCATAAAACAAATAGATCCAGTGTTTCTTCATCCCTTTTTGCAGAAGGAACATTGATCTACCTCAAATTGAAATATTTTTTTAAGAGATTCTGCCACAGGATAGACTTTATTCATGGTGTGCAGCCTTCACCTCTGCGTGTGATGAAGGACATATGCTTCGTTTGGCCTGGTTTGGCTCTGCGTGACACGGACAGATGTTACCTGCAGTCGATGAAACGCTCAAACATGCCGAGAATATTAAATTAGGAGCCGTGTTCTCGAGGCATTTCCCTCAGAATCATCAGCAGTAAAACACAGCAGGGAGGAAGACGATAGGAGGTATACGGATGTCACACACGGATATATGACCATATAAAAAGCAGTAATTGATCGGTGTGTTCATGTGTTTCTGCTCCGCTGCAGACGGAGCCAACAAACGGACTTTATAAGATCTTATTGGAAACGAAACACGACACTTGGCAGCAGAAACGTGGTAATATTTCAGCCCCCCTCAAGTGGAAATGTAATTGTTTTAAGGAGCTCGTGCGCCTGGAAACGTCTCAGGAGGCAGAAGCCGTTAAAAGGAGCTGATCCAAACAAGACGTTATTACTTTAACTCTGCGGCGGGTGAACGGGAGCAGATGGTGATCAGGTTCAGGTGTAGTAAAGGTTACCTGGCCGGGGAGCGTGACTCATGCAGGGCTGGTAATGAGGGGGCAGCTGGGTGGGCAGAGGACGGGGTCAAGTGATCCCTGTAGAGGGGCAGATGTTGGAGGGGGAGGGTCCGGTATCAGAAGCATCACGGCCAGTTTGATTTTGGGTAGGGGTGTAACAATATATCGTGCCACGAAATTTCGCGATACAAAACGTCGCGATACGTGTCGCACCCGACAGACCTTTACGTTAGTGGACACTTTGGCTCTTTTGAACAACTGCAGTCCAAATTTTCTCTTTCAAAAACAAATGTTTTCAGGTATTTACAACTGAGACACTACGTTCAACAGGCTACTAAGTCATCTGAATTACCACCTGAAAAAAATGCACTGTTCAAATCTCTCCTAGGCCCCCCCCGAAGCAAAACACCTGATTTCAGGGTTGGTTGGTTACTTCATTAAATCTTGCTCGATTAATGCTAGGCTCCAACTGATCCAAGTTCCCCCTCATCTCCGAGGACCCGGGTTCCCCCTGAGCTCCGAGGACCCGGGTTCCCCCTCATCTCCGAGGACCCGGGTTCCCCCTCATCTCCGAGGACCCGGGTTCCCCCTCAGCTCCGAGGACCCGGGTTCCCCCTCGGCCAGCTCCCCGCATCCCGTCTGCTCCGCCTCGAGGGCGACCCCCCGAACTTTGGCCGTGTGTCTTGTAGAGATGCACCGATCGATCGGCCCCCGATCGGTATCGGGCTGATAATGGCCGTATCGGCTTTGATCGGAGATCGGAAAAATAATAGTTCAGAGCGGCCGATCTGATGACGTTTACAACAACAAACCCCCGCCCGCGCTCCCTCTCAGACGGAGCGGTCCTGAGGGAGCGTGACCGGCCGCGCCGGTGCAGGAGTTTTACAATGTTTGAAAAGGACAACAAATTTACAGTTTGCAAAATGTGTCCAAAGGAGATGCCACGAGGAGGAATGTTACAAAAGAATTTCAACACAACGAAGCTGATAAGACATTTGAAAGTTCTTCACACGAGTATATTGAGTTTTCAAAGTTGGCTGCAGCAGAAAAAAAGGGAGACAGAAAAAAAGGAGTGCGCAGCAACGGCACTAATTACTCAGCTGTAACACCTGTAACAGAGACTTATAAACGACTGGAAGAAAAATAAAGAACTACATCGTAAGGTAATGAATTCATAAGCCTTGATCATCAGCCGCTTTCTAAACACGTTTAAACACGGTTTAAACATTTTTGCAGCTTGGATCCCGGTGCGCGCTGCCGCTGTACACGCTAGCGCGTCATGAATATTTTACTGATGAAATCCTGTCGGAGTTTTACCAGAATATATACAGTCCAAACCCTCACGCAGGACGACAGTCGTGTCAGTCGCCTCAGGAGTGACATGTGGAGTTCTAGTGTGAAGAGTTTTGCTTCACTGAAGAGTTTCTTTACACGCGACGGATGCTACCGCTAAAGCTTTCACAAAGCTTAATAATTCATAATTAATTTTTATTTTAAGATTTAATTCCTCTTTCCATAAGAAAACTAAGGTTTATAGTTTGTAACTTGTATCAACTTTTAGAGAGTGACATGTCTGCTGTCTGTGTTGGTCACATGTTGTACATAATTAGTACCACAGGAAACCTGAAGCTGGTAAACTACACTTACTGACGAATTTATGGATTTCACTAAATCAATGCATCTCTATTATTGTGCGAGCATGAAAATAATGAGTTTTTGCGGATGTAGAAAACCGTCCCGCTATAGCAGGGCTCTAGTGCCCTTTATTATCATTTCCCACATAATTAAAGCAACCTCATACTAAATTCAAAAAAAATTACTAATTATCCGATTAGTCGACTAATCGTTTCAACAGTCGGTGACTAGTCGACTATTAAAATAGTCGTTAGTTGCAGCCCTAGTTCTGAATGGCCATTTTCATTCAGAATTAGGTGTTTACATGGTCATTTTTACTCATTTTAAATCGGATTTAATTTTAATTCTGAATTAAAGAGGAATTAAACTTCCCATGTGAACGCTCTCCCCCTGTGTTTGAGGTGTTGGAGGTCGAGAGAACAAGAAGAGTTGTCTGCTGTAACAAATGAGTCCAACACCACAAAGTCCCGCTAGGATTTAAACACCAGCTGCTGCTCCGTCGTTGTTTCAGATCCTTCACTCCGTCTCGTTCAGAGTGACAGTTGAACATGGAGAGAAACTGCAGGAGTGATGAGTTTCTCTCTGACAGCAGGACGGGCTCCTTCATGTGAACGTACAGTTCTCCCCGATCCTCAGAGGGGAATCTGGGAGGGAAACCGCGTTTGCAGGGAATCCAATTTGTTTTATGGGGCTCGTCTACAGCAGATCGCTGCATATTCCTGGTTTCATCTCTCCCCTAATGAAGCAGCGGAGCAGATTAAATCTGACGAGTATGAAAGCTGACAGTCTGACGGTTTCCTTCATCTGCAGCTTCTGAGAGGGAAAAGCAGGAGAAAGAAAATGACCCTCAAACGCATTTATTTAGTCAAATCAGACTTAAAGTGCTCCGACATTTGCAAAATGTAGAGTCGGAGCAGATTTGGCGTTAAAGCAGCACAAAGTGCTTCAATACACGCCGAATCTAATATTGATGTGGGTTTTGTTTTTTCAGGGAGAAAACAAATACTTTAACAGAAATGGAGATATTTGTTTAGGTTCCCGGGGGTTTCTGATCTGCAAAAGATGAATCGTAGATGCAGAGTCAGAGTCGGAGCTGATCTCATGATAAAGCAACAGTAAAACTATGTTAAAGCTACGTTTTATACTCGCAGCGGTCTGATCTTTGTAACGCCGCTCAAAAGACATCAAATATGTAATCGGTATCAATATGTAAATCAATAATCTTTCATTCATTCATTTTTATAGTGTATTCATATTTATATTGCCTGTTTCTTATTTTGTTTTTACATAGCCTTTTACGGAGCTGCTGATTAATCTCATTATATTATTATAATTAGGCCTGTGTTGAAAAAAATCGATTTTCCAATTCTAAATCGATTCTCATATTAATTCCTAAGAATCGATTCATATGTCTAAAGATCGATTTTTTCATTTATTTTTTTTTATTTTTTTTTTTGGGGGGGGGTTATTTTATTTTATTTATTTATGTATTTTTTTTTTTTCATCATTACACTACAACTTTTGGTTATTTTTTTGTTTATCCCCAAAAAAGGAATGTTTTGTTGGACACGAGAATAACTGGTGCCATGTTTTTGCCTTTAAATATGTTTAAAGGTATGAAAACATTAAAGTGTTAGGTTATAATTGCATAAATTCTCTATATTTCATTACTTTATATACTGTCTTGGGGTTACATTTGCAAAAAATGCTAAAAACCAAATTCTCAAAAATTAAAAACCAAAATAGACCGAAAATGGAACAAATTAAAATGTAATGTGGGAAAAAATAAAACCGATTTCATCCGTCTCTGTTTCCTCCCTGGATCTGTTTGGTAATTCTGACCCACGATGTTTCTGTTTCAGTTCTATCAGCATTCTGGGAGCTGATTGGTCCTTACAGCATCATTAGCTGCAATACTTGCTGTTGAATCTCAATATAATACTAGTATTAATATGTTGCAGAACTACAGTCATGTCATTCATGCAACAGCTGAAAAACAGTTTTAATAACACTAACCCAAATCAATATCGGAATCGAATCAAATCTTGATAATCGATTCTGAATCTTAAGAATCGGAATCGAATCGATTCTTGACATTTGAATCAATCCCCAGCCCTAATTTATAATGATAATAAATACTTTCTATTCTATTTTATTTTATTCTATTCCGGGGGTCGGCAACCCGCGGCTCTTTAGCGCCTCCCTAGTGGCTCCTGGAGCTTTTTCAAAAATGTTTGAAAATGGAAATAGATGGGGAGGAAAATATATTTTTTGTTTTAATATGGCTTCTGTAGGAGGACAAACATGACACAAACATTCTGAACATTTTCAAATGTAAAAATGTGTAGAATAAATATTACATTTCAACATTTCTGTTAACGAAGATTTGTACAGAAGAGTATCAGCGCCAGGCAGGAGAAAAATATTGGAGAAGGGAAGATTTTTTTTTATTGTGCACTTCGAGAAAAAAGTCGAAATGTCGAGAATAAAGTCGAAACTTCGCCTTTTTTCTCAACATTTCAACCTTTTTCTCGACATTTCGACTTTTTTCTCGAAATTGTACTTCAACATTAGTCTCGACATTTTGACTTTTTTCTCGACATTTTGACTTTTTTCTCAACATTTCAACTTTTTTCTCAACATTTCAACATTTTGCTCGAAATTGTACTTCAACATTAATCTCGACATTTTGACCTTTTTTTCAACATTTCGACTTTTTTTTCTCGAAGTGCATAATGAAAAAAAAATCTTCCTCCTCTAAATATTATTTTATTTTTCTCCTTCCTGGCCCTAATACTCTTCCATAGATTTGTGTAACAAAAAGTGTGTGAAATGTGGAAAGATTTTCATGCTACATTTGCAGCCGAGGACCCAGTTCTAACTAATATAGAAACATGCAGCATGTGTTGCCTTCATTCTAAGGCTGATACAAGACTTTTATTTTTTTGTGGCTCCAGACATATTTGTTTTTTGTGTTTTTGGTCCAATACGGCTCTTTCAACATTTTGGGTTGCCTGTTCTATTCTAATTTATTCTATTCTATTCTATTCTATCATTATGCATATAAAAGGGAACGAAACCCACTTTGCATTTAAGAGCATGAGTTTGTGTCTGAAAGAATCAGAAATAACTTTAAAACAGTGGAAACAACAATCTTCTCAGCACTACCCTGGTGTCCTGGGAGAATTGTTGCATAGAAGCACGGAGGTGAATAACAACCAGCAGTATTTGGTGTAAATGTTGGGAAAAAAGCATCTCGTGACCAGGAAGTGGCTGCTTATCAAGCAATGGTACAAAGAACTCTCAAATTGTCTTACATTAGAGAAATTGACATCTGCCATGAAAGGGAAATCTGTTGATTTTTGGGAAATCTGGGGACAGTTCATGTGTTTTATGAGCAGTAATCCATTGGGACTTGTACTGGATGATTCTGTTGAATGATAATGTAGGGAGGATTCAGTTTTGTTTTAGTTTTTTTCGTTGTTTGTTGAGTTTTGTGTGTAATGTTTTTTATGTTGTTGTTTTTTTTGTCTCTGTATCTTTATGTCTGCTATGTTTGTGTGATTTTTCTTAGTTTTTTTCTATTTTATTGTACATTTTATTAACAGATATAACTGTATTGTTGTAATAATTGAAAAAAATGTCAAAAAATATAGTGTTAAAAAAAAGGAAGAGGCTGCTTGAGTCTGAATCAGCAGAATCAGTTAAGATAAGAATGAATGAACGGGCAACGACACAATAGGAACGCAGTATTTTCATCTTTGTGTCATTGAATCAGACCCAACATCGATATCAGGCGGATAAATCTGAGAATAGCTGTTCCTGCTGTCGTTCTCTGCTATTATTGATCATTTCTGAGCCTTTTATCTGGGCTGAAAGCCTCCGGAGGAGGGGGAAGAGGGGGGGGACCGTAAAGCTGTAACGACGTGACGGAGCCCGAGGCTGCAGAACAACTCCGTCCCCGAGTTCCTGGTGAAACCCTCTCAAATCCTCCGCAGGAGTTGCAGGAGTTGCAGGAGTGAGCCATCAATCACCCCCACAAGCGCGAGCTGTGGGGACTAATTACTCCTCCAGAACCAGAACTCCCCTCTCCTCCAACTCGTTCCAGCCGGCAGAGTCAGAGTCAGAGTTGGAGTTTCCAGACCGGTCTTGGTCTCAACAACACTTTTTTCTGGTCCTGGTCTCGGTCTCGGACTCTGATAACTGAGAGTCCGTTACCAAGGTGACAGAATCTGGTATCAGCAGTTCTTCCTCGGGATAATGTACAGTTTTGTAAACTATTTGTATTTTGCATCTGATTTACTGTTTTGCTGCATCTGCATGTGTCTGTATTTAATGACAGTTTTGTGTTTATAACGGCCTTGTTTGAATAAACATATGAATAATATTTGCATATCGTTGTGATTGATTAAGTATAGAAGAATATCAGGGCCATGCAGGAGAAAAAATATTTGAGAGGAGAAGATTTTTTTTATTGTGCACTTGGAGAAAAAAGTGGAAATGTTGAGATTAATGACTTTTGTCGTAAACATTTACTAGTTTGAAGCTTGTTGTTGAGATTTTGAAATAAAAACCAAATGTTAAAGGAGCTTGAGGCCGGATTGTGGCAAGATTTATGAAAAAAATCCGTATACATTTTAAGATTTCTAGTAATAATGTCAGATGAACCGTTCCAAACCCAAAAGAGTGAGCCCTCTAGTGCAGTGTTTCTCAATCCTGGTCCTCGAGTACCACTGTCCTGCATGTTTTAGGTGCTCCCCTGCTTCAGCACACCGTGATACAAGTACCTGTAGTGTGTCATCAACAAAACTGTGCAGACCTTGGTGACAAGCTAATTAGGACCTTTAATTAGAATCAGGTGTGTTGGTGCAGGGAAACATCTAAAACATGCAGGACAGGGGTACTCGAGGACCAGGATTGAGAAGCACTGCTCTAGTGTATCTCTCCTTTGCCTTGAACAGGCTGTGTTCTGCAAAATGTGCTGCAATTCGGTCCCGAATTTCCCGCGCTGTCCTGCGGATGTGACGTCACATGACGCTGCATGCACGTTCTCCCCGTTCTCCCGTGCCGGCTTCACTGTTGGCTGCAGTACCCCCAACGGCCGTCGTGGTGAAGGGTGGCGCTAGAGAGTCTCATTTCTTAAAAGGTGCCTCATGGTCCTTTAAGTAAGGGGATGAGGGTACAGTTATGTTTAAAAAAAAAAGAACTGTGTGAAAGAATAAATGTTAGGCTAAACGGTGCAGCGAGTCTGTCCTCATTTCGTTATGTATAGAGTCATGAATGGTGGGGATTTCTGATAGTTAAGAGTCTCAGTTGTTGCTGTTTTCAGTTGCTTTAATAGTTTGGACCACATGATATTTTCTCTTTGATCCTCATAATTATGGAATCCAGTCGTGGGCCGGACTGCACGGTTCGCCGGGCCGGATTGGGCCCGCGGGCCGCCAGTTGATGATCACTGCGCTAAAGGAAGCCCGCCTCATGTCGCTAATCAAGACAAACCTATGTACTAATGACCAAATAATTAACTCAAAGTAAACCGGCCAACGGGATTAAAGTCCACCTCAAATGTTGATCTCAGGACGATGAAGCTCGGCCTCAGAACATTTCTCTCCCTCTGAGTTCATTCCAGCAGAAGCGAAGCGTCCCGGCGAGTTCTGACCAACCACGTCACGGCGTCCCTGCAGCTGATCCGATTTAGCATCGGCCCCCCGTCAGCCGCGTTACCGTGGCAACCAGCAGAAAACTCCCCTCCACTGAAGCCACAGCAGGCCGTTAACTTTAACGAGATGGGAACCTTCTATCAGAGTTTTGGACTTGCTGAGGATGAGACACTTCCCTCCAGATCATCTTTAGAAACAACTGTTCTAATGGCGCTTTTCCACCAGCACCTACTCGGCTCAGCTCAGCCTGGTTTTCTTTTCCACTACAATCAGCACCTGGAGCAGAAGTAGGAGGTTGGAGAAGCTGCTGTGACGTATTTGATTGTGTATCTAAAGGAAGACAACAACAGTAAAGATGTAGAACCTGGAGGAGATGATAGATGTGCTGCTGGGTCTGTGACTCGTGTTTGATATCAAGTTAAAAATGAGAGTTAGAGAAGTACGGAAGAGTATTAGGGCCAGGCAGGAGAAAAATAAAAATAATATTTTAGAGGAGGAAGATTTTTTTTTCATTATGCACTTTGAGAAAAAAGTCGAAATGTCGAGAAAAAAGTCGAAATGTCGAGAAAAAAGTTGAAATGTCGAGAAAAAAGTCGAAATGTCCAGAATAATGTTGAAATACAATTTTGAGAAAAAAGTAGACTTTTTTTATCGAAATTGTATTTCAACATTATTCTCAACATTTTCACTTTTTTCTCAAAATTTCGACTTTTTTCTCTAAGTGCATAATGGAAAAAAAATCTTTCCCTCTCAAATATTTTTTCTCCTGCATGGCTCCAATACTCTTCTGTAGAGAAGCTTCAAGCAGCGACGCTTTTTAATTTTTGTTTGTCTGTCTCAGCGCTGCTGAAAAGTGTGTTGGTATCTGAGCAGCTATGAAGAGACAGAGCTGCTGGTAGATCTGGACGTTCCTTATCTCCGTCTAGATCTTTTTAATTCTCTCCTCAGCACCAGGTTTATGAACATCTGCACCTCAGAGTTGGACCAGAACAGACTTCTGCTGACGTTGCTGCTGGAATCAAATGAACCAGAATCTCCGTCAGAGTCTCTTTCTCTGATGTCACATCCTGACTCAGACGTCTGACTCCAACCCCCCGACCAATCGGTGGCCTGGAGTGTGATGACATCACAGCCCGACTCAGCCGCGTAGAACCTCGGAAGAGTAGAAACAGAAAAATATCTACTTGGCACGTTAGACCCCTAGTGGAAAAGAACCAGACCGAGTCAAGGCGAGTTGGGCTGAGTAGGTTCTAGTGGAAAAGCGCCATTTCCCTCCCGCTCGGCTGGAACCAACTCCTCAGGTCCAACACCCCTCGCTCATCTCTGAGGGGCTCGTCACTGCAAAAACTCAAAATCTTAAGAATATTTGTCTTATTTCTAGTTAAAATGTCAAATTTTTAGTCAAAAAAATCTCATTACACTTAAAACCAGACTCAGCACTGGAAAAAACAACAATTTTCACCTGTTTCAAGTAGATTTTCACTTAAAATAAGTAGAAAAATCTGCCAGTGGAACAAGATTTTTTTGCTTGTAATGAGAAGATAAATCTTGTCCCACTGGCAGATTTTTCTACTTATTTCAAGTGAAAATTTACTTGAAACAGGTGAAAATGGTCAAATAACAAGTTATTTTTCTGGTAATGACTCTTGTTTTAAGTGTAATGAGATTTTTTGACTAAAAATGAGACATTTTAACTAGAAATAAGACAAATATTCCTGGTAAGATTTTGAGTTTTTGCAGGGTTTCTGTCACGTCTCAGATTCTCTTTGATCAGAAATCACACTCGCTCCAACGTGTCGACACGTACGAGGTGATGAAATATGCAAACGCTGGCTGAGCAGAGACAAGCTCTCGGCTCCTGCCCCGTCAGCAGCAGAACCATCACCTCAGCGAGTCCAGGCCTCGTCGGGTTAGATTACAGATCTGATGATAGATAGATCTGCACCGTCGGGTTAACATTACAGATCTGATGATAGATAGATCTGCACCGTCGGGTTAACATTACAGATCTGTTGATAGGGCTGTTCGATTTTGCCCAAAAATAAAATCTCGATTTTTTTCTCTCAAAATCCGATTTTCGATTACGATTACGATTATTTTGTGAATTGACAAAAGGCAAAGAAATGATTTCAAATATGCTGTTTTTTTATTGAACTTTTGCCCCATTGGGCTTTAAGTGCAAACTTTCCTCTTATTAAACCAAAAATGAATGAATAAAGTGCAAAACTCTGTAAAATAAGTTGAAAAAAAGTTTTAAAAAATATAATAAAATATAATGTTTTATCTCTGGAAAAAACAAATCAGCACTTGCAAACATACAGTAAGTTATATTTCCAATTAAATAAAACAAGACATTTTCTAATTAAACTAAACTGGGTCTTTGCATGCTAAATAATAATCAACCCATGAAGGAGGTAGAGGTGTGGAATGTCAGTCATTACATTTGATATTCACATTTGCAAGTTTTTTGCAAGGAACACGAGCCGGTCTACCCGGTGGCATGTTACAACGCCCCCTCCTACACTAAAGAGCCTCTCCGATGGGGCACTTGTCGCAGGTATTGAGAGGTATTTCCATCAATCATTAATATGTGTGCAGACAAGGTTAAAAAAAAAAAAAAAAAAAAAAAAAAAAAAAAAAAAAAAATTTGAAAAATCGATTTTACGATTTTCACGTTTTAACATCGTTCTAATTACATAATCGCGATTACGATTTAAAATAGATTAATCGAACAGCCCTATCTGTTGATAGATCTGCACCGTCGGGTTAACATTACAGATCTGTTGATAGATCTGCACCGTCGGGTTAACATTACAGATCTGTTGTGAGATAGATCTGCACGAGCACCAGGGAGAGGGGGCCGATGATTGACAGCCAGAGTCTCTGGTATCAGCACTCGAGAGCAGGAAATAAGGCAACATCCTGGCTCTCTGAGCGGCTAGAAATACCTGTATTAGAGATGCAACGATCTATCGGCAACCGATCGGTATCGGCCGATAATGCCCCTATCGGATATGATCGGAGTTCTCAAAATAAAAGTTCAAAGCTGCCAATCTGATGACGTTTACAAAAACAAACCGCCCCAAGGGGGCGTGTCCGGCCTCGCTGGTACGGGGCGTTACAACGTCCGAAAAGGACAACAAATTTGCAGTTTGCAAGCTTTGTGCAAAGGAAATACCCAGAGGAGGAATGTTACAACAGAATTTCAACCGCACAGTACATCCAAGTGATCGCCGTCGTGGCGCTCGAAACTAGGACATTATTGGGGGGGACTGATAAGAGGGGGGAGCCAAGAGGTTGGGAAGTTGAAGGAAGTGTGTGTGTTTTTCAGTAAGTGTCTGTGACGCGATGAGTCCGTGAACCTTCGCCCAGAGCTGCTCTCAGCCATATGTCCTTGATGTTATCAGGCGGCTTGTACAGTTCTGAAACAGGGATCCGCAGGTGTTCGTGGGAGAGGGGAGGGCTAGTGGGGGAGTCATCTTGTTTACATTCCACCAGGAAGATTGTGACCAGGAACGATCGGCCTGAGACCGCTCTGTTAAGGGCAGATTATAGAATCAACAATTATATTGAAAAAGATCATCTGCCGTTTGTCGTTGTACCAGACATCGGGTTTAGCCGCGTCGTTAGCTGCTTGGATCCCGGTTCGCGCTGCAGCGTTGTAAATATTTCACTGATTAATGTCCGCCTGAGTTTTACCAACTATATACAGTCACATCCAAAGCCTCATGCAGGACGACAGTCGTGTCAGGGTGACATTCAGAGTTCTAGTGTGAAGAGTTTCCTCTTCACACTGATGCTATCGCTAAAGCTTTCACAAAGCTTAATAATTCATAATTCATTTTTATTTTAAGATTTAATTCCTTTTTCCACAGGAAAACTAAGGTTTATAGTTTACAACTGGTATCAACTTTTAGAGAGTGACATGTCTGTGTTTGTGCACATGTTGTGAATAATTATTACCACAGGAAAGTCTAAGTCGTCTCTAAGAGTCTCTAGAGGGTGAAATATTACACATCAGCCTGAAATAAAAGAGTCAATACATGATAGTTTCTCATTTCCTAATTTTGATACCTAATAATACAATGTCAGTGTTGTTGATTGATTGAGGATTTTGGAGATTGGTTATCAGTGATCAGCCCTCAAAATCCTGATCGGTGCATCTGTAATAAATAGTGCACATGAAACTCCTAAAATCAACCAGAGCAAAACCGTCCAGTGTTTCCTCAATTAAAGCAAGCCTTTGTTTTTTTTAAATAGTACTCTGTTCTGATAAAATTCTAGATATAATAATATCAATTTTACTCCTAAAGTGGTTAGCAAATACCTCACAGGAGGTAGTTGTTGTTTGTCGATATATTTATTCAAATCAGGGTTAACTAAATGGTCTATCAGGAAAAAAGGACCTTGGGGTTATTTTTGTTGTTAGAGATCACGTTAGAAAAATGCTATTATTGTTGCATTATCATAAGATCTCCTTTGTTCCTTTAACAATTGTAAATCTATTATCCTCCATTTTCTTTCAGCAACCCTGCAATTGCCTTTTCAATATTCTTAAATCTTCACTTCTCCATAGGGATTTTGTTTTTATCTTTTTCATTTTGGGGAGCGACTTGGTCCAGGGTTGACTTTATTTTCCGTCAAAATTATCAACAATAAAATCTCAAGATGCTGTTAAAAATAAATAAATAAATGAATAGTGCACGAGTCTGGGCAGAAATGCATGTTTGGAGACCCGGCAGGCTCCATTTCTGAATTATTCATCCGAGCAGCGTCTTGTGGGGTTTTTCTCTGAATATGAGACTCCGGCGCTTTGAGCCCAAACCTAAAACATTTACAGCGAACCAGTAAACCTCGCTGTCATCTCTCAGCATCTTAGCTCTCAGCCGCCACCAGAAACTGGAATTTGAGCCGTTTGTCACTAAATTTACATTCACTCATATCTGCTCTCCTCCTCTGGAGACTAAACTGACTAAGAAATGCAGCGCTGAGGTCCAGGTTGCCAGATCTGGCTGACAAGTTCCAGCCCAAACGGGATGAAAAACCAGCCGAAATAATGAAAAACCAGCCATAATCATACATTCTCTATGTTAAAACCAATACATTTCAAGTCATAATCAAATGAAGCTTCACATCACCACTAAATAGCCCCAAAAAGTTCAGGCTCCAAACAAAGACTAACAATTAAATTGAGTAGAATAAAGCACATAGAATAGCATTGAGTTTATTGTGTACGTTTCTACTTTTCTCTGCCATAATGGAAACTTTTTTGTTAATAATTCCTCCTAAATATTTAGTAAAAACCAGGAAAAGCAGCCCAGATTTTATCAACCTGCCCAATTAGGCTGAAACCTGCTCAACGGAGGAAGAACCACGGAGGCCAAGTATCTGATATAACAAAGTAAAAGAGTCGTCGGCTCGCTTGGATCGCGGCTGTAACGACCAAACACCTTCCACACAGTAAAGCCTGAATTATGGTTCTGCGTTAAATCGACGCACACCTACGGCGGAGGGTACGTGGCGACGCGCAACGTACGGTGCGTGTCGCCGCGTACCCTACGCCGTAGGCTCTGCGTCGATTTAACGCAGAACCATAAATCAGCCTTAAACCACAAACACTCACACAGACCAGGTCGGATCAAAACACTGGTTTTATTCCCCACTTCTCCAGCTAAACGCAGTTGCTGGCCAGCTCTCTGCGGTGCAATTAACCCCAATCTTCAGATAAAACTAGTTTGTTGAGGAAAAAATATTAACTCTTATTTGTAGCTGCAGAGGAAAAAAATAATCTCACGAGGAAACCAAAAATATTGCTCACGCCTCGGAGCCTCTTCAACATAATATAGCAGTCAAAAAAAGAAAAGAGAAGTAAGAGGGATACAAAACATGTACTGTATGTTGTACTATTATACAAATTTATTGAAACACATGGCGAGTCAAACATTTACCAAAGCAGCTGCCAAACACTCCTAAACAAGGTAGTTTAAGTAGTTTAAGATCTTTTTTTTTGCGTTCCGTCTATTCACTTGGTGAAACAGAAAAGCGTCCCGTCTTCATTCGCTATCAAAACAAATGCAGCGACGGGACAGGAGTTTTCCGGCAGTACGCGCTGGTGCTCATGGGAAACGTAGTGTTCTTTCTGGTAAAGCACTACCGCTTTTGTCCAAAAGATGCCGCCAAACTCAGAAAAGCTGAAAGTTATATTGTGCTGCTTTAAAGAGGACAGGAAGCGGGTTGGTGTGAGGGAAGAGGATGCAGAGGTTAGATGGAGTTGGACGAAGTCAACATTCAGGCAAAAGCAGCGCTGAAGTATTCGTTTAAACGACCCGAAATACCGACAGGAAGGATTTGTGAGGATCTACCGGCTGGAAGTGAAATACAGATTCAGGTTTAGTTCTGGACCAGCTGTTTGGGTCCTGGGGGGGCAGCCAGGTCTTCTTTAGACCTTTGACCTTTGACCCAGACTGGAATAGGGAAGAAACTTGGTGAAAGAAACAGCCAAATATATTTAAATTGGTAACTTTTCATGGGCGATAACGAGTGTTTCTGCTAATTAATGAACATTTATGGAAATTGCAGTTTTAATTGCAGCGAGCTGAATAAATCTACGAGTTCTGCAGAGTCAGCGACCCGGATCAAACTGGATGAACGCAGCAGAAATATAAATCACAGCCTTCGCGGTCCAAACTACTCCAAGTACTTGTGCCGGTTGGTGGTACTCTGCAGGTACCGGTACTGACCCGGGTACCCTGGATGGTTCCGAACCTCTGGACCGCTGGTCTCAGAGAGGACGTGTTTCCACTGGTGACAGTTCATTTATCAGGTCACGCAGGGGAAACACAGAAGAAGAAAACTGTTAAACTTTATCGTTCCAGACCCGGGTCTGGAGCCAGACCTGACCGTAGTCTCAGAGAGACTCAGATTCTCTCTGAACCTGGCCCGGTCCGATGTCGGGCTGAGAGTTCTTATAAATGATGGACTAGAGCAGGGGTCTGCAACTCAAAATGTTTTAGAGCCATATTGGACCAAAAAGCACAAAAAACAAATATGTCTGGAGCCGCAAAAAATGAAAAGTCTTGTATCAGAATTAGAATGAAGGAACACATGCTGCATGTTTCTATATTAGTTATTACTGGGGGGACATTTTTCTTTTCATTGTGCACTTCGAGAAAAAAGTCAAAATTTAGAGAAAAAAGTCAAAATGTCGAGAAAAAACAAGAAAAAAAAGAAAAAAAACAAGAAAAAAAGGAAAAAAAGAAGAAAAAAAGGAACTGGCCCTCGCACTCACGGCCACCGCCCCCATAAACATATCAGAAAAGACACCACCCACGACTTCCTATGTCAAACCATTCAAAAGTTATAGCAGAAAAAAGGGACAACCAATAAGAAGAAGGGGCGGGGCTAATTCAGGCCAATGAAGCTCAAGGACTCAATACAGAGTCCCATGACACCACCCACGACTCTTTATGTCAAACCTTTCCAAAGTTATGGCAGAGAAAAGTATTCTAGGGGGCGCTGTTGAGCCGTTAGGCCACGCCCATTAATGCAAACCATGAAATATCAAATTTATCGCCAGGCCTGGCTTGCATGCAAAATTTGGTGACTTTTGGAGAACTATCAAATATGGACCAATCAGATGAAGGGGGGTGCGCGTTTTGGCGTCTAGCGTCGCCACGGTAACACTTTTGAAAGAGAAAAGTAATGCGCGTAGTCACAGGATGGAGACACACATTTTGATGTACAACACACCTGGGTGCACGTTACGGTTCGGGACGTATTAACTGCCGAAGGAATGGCATAAATTGCGCCAAAATTACAAGATTAATTCAACTTCCTGTTGGGTTTCGGCCATGTCGCCAAGAGACTTTTCTTTAAGTTGTGACATGATACAGGTGTGTACCGATTTTCGTGCATGTACGTCAAACCGTATCGTGGGGCTTGAGGCACAAAGTTTTCTAGGGGGCGCTGTTGAGCCGTTAGGCCACGCCCATTAATACAAACCATTAAATATCACATTTTTCTCCAGGCCTGGCTTGGTGCAAAATTTGGTGACTTTTTGGGCACGTTTAGGGGGGAAAAACCTCCTTTCATCAGAAGAAGAAAGAAAGAAATAAAGAAAAAAAAAATTCCTACAGATACAATAGGGCCTTCGCACTGTAAGTGCTCGGGCCCTAAAAAGGTCAAACATTTTCAAGCTCCAGGAGCAAACGATTAGCAGCACTACGGCGACGCTAAAGAGCCGCATGCGGCTCTAGAGCCGCGGGTTGCCGACCCCCGGTTTAAGTGATTTAAAATCTGCTTTTTATTCAGTCTGAACTTCACCAGCCGAGGAACGATCTCCAGCAGCTCATCTTCATCATCAAACCCTCATCAAACCCTCATCAGAACCAGCGTTGGTGCTGTCGGACCTCTTCAGCAGTGAAACAGTAAATAAATGAAGTTCAAGGCTGATAAAGGCTGGAAAAGCAGCAGGACCCCCCCCCGGTCAGTTCTGGTTGGGGGTCCAGAAAAGCCTGAAATGTTGTTATTAAAGGTTTCTGATTCCCCGCCGCGGATTAAACCACATGTGAGGAGAAGCTTTAACACGTCTGGCTGCTAAAACCAGCGTTCCCCTCCTGTTTCTGTCTGATAAACCCACCCCGGTGCTGCTGGTTCTGTTCTATTCCAGGTAATCCTCTGTTTGTGCTCCATAAAGTTCTGAACAGCAGTAAAAGTGCTGAAACCAGAAGTAACGAAGGTTTGAAATGTTTCCAGTTGAGTGGAGCCTCCTCACATCCTGATAAGTGTCAGTGTCTGACATTTCCCCCAGTTTGTGTTTCTGTTCTGCCCCGCCTGTCTTCCATCTGCCCTGATTGTTCACAGCTGTGTCTCGTTACCCCCTTGTGTATATCTGGTCTTGTCTTCCCTTGCTCCTTGTCGTTCCGTACTGTTTGCTCCCTCCATGTTTCCACGCCTAGTTTTTGGATCCCTGCTTTGTTTTACTTTTGACCCTGCTCAGCAGCGCTTTGTTTTGTGGAATAAACTCAGATTTTGTGAACTCCTGCCTCTCGCTCTCCTGCATCTGGGTCATAAACAACCCCACCCTTGACAATAAGGACCTGAGCTGCTCCAGCGGCACCAGGTCCGAGTCGTGGAACGGATTTTGGAGGTGAATTTCGCCTGAACAGAACTATCCAAATTAAATCAACAATATCTCCACAATTGTAAGGACAATATGTATAATCTTGGTCTCGATGGATAGCTAAGACCTCCCAGCATGCATTTCTCCCCCATAACCGGTTGAGAACCAGTTCCCAGTGTTTCAATTCCTTGGAATCGTTTGCCTTTTTTGCAAACGATTCCCTTATCAATTCCAGTGGGTGCGAATGACGTCAAGAATTGGCGCCCTTTAGGAAAACATGGCGACAAAGCGGCATAAACGCTCGAAGATTTGGTTACATTTTACCAAAAAGGATGACAACAGGGCGACGATACTTGCAATGTGGACATTTCAACAAAGGGAGGAAACTGTTAGGCTCGGCCGGCTGGTGTTTTCCTCCGCAACCCGCGGAGTCGGCCGGCGTGTGGCCAGAAAAGCTGCGCGCTTGGCCACAAGGACGAGCCGGGCGCTCCTAACACAGCTGCAGCTCGTCAGCTCATCTATGGAGAAGTTGAAGATTTTCTACCGCTAGATTCTCCTTTTATCAAGGCAGGGAAGAGTATCTGGCCAAAATAGATGAATGTCACCAGTTTGTGGTGTTGAACATGTTACTGGACATTCTTGTGTAATTGCCACAGAATAATTTGTTGCATTTAGTTAATGTCTACAAAAGAATATTTATTTTATTATTATTTTATATTAAATACATATTTTATATTAAAAATCATTTTGTGGGGACCCCTGGCACCATGGAGGAGCCCAAGGCTGTGGGCGTCTTTACACCTAACTTGTATTTTTTTGTTCAAAGATATAAAACAAAGTTGATGCTAATCGACCTTTTTTCCAAATGAGAATCGATAAAGAATCGAATCGTTAAACAGAATCGAAAATGGAATCGGAATCGGAAAATTCTTATCAATTCCCATCCCTATAAATCATTTATTTCCTCGGACGTCTGGCTGCCTGGAGGTCATTTCTCTCTCCGCTGGTCACTAGTTCTCTGAAGGACTTGTTCTCTCCGAGGATCTGAGGATCCGGTCCAGCCGCCGGCGTCCTGATGCCAGGAAGGTTTTCTCTTAATATCAAAGCCGTGGTCGGACCTTGAAGCTGTTCTCTGGTCCGTGGGGGGAACATGAATAACAGACCTGTTTCTCTGCATCTGGTGCAGCAGTTTTCTGTTTCTGGGCGGCTCATCTGTCACGAGGACGTCCACCGACTATGACTCTATCACCTTTCCAATCGCTGAACTTCTGATCCACCGCAGCTGCAGTGTGATGCAGATAAACTAAACTGCCCGTCTGGGTCACTGGGCCCTGATCCACCGAGCCTTTAGCACGACAAGACTAGCAGACGGTGCTTAACGACGGCCCTTAACGACGGCCCGTAACAACGAGGGACCGGCAGAGCTGTCGACTTCATCCTTGGCAGCAGCCGAAGTCTCCGGTTAATAAACCTGCAGGATCCTGAACTGATCCCAGAGGATCCTGCTTTTTATCATCTAAGTATGTGTGTATCTATCTATCTATGGATGTACATATATATATATATATATATATATATATATATATATATATATATATATATATATATATATATATATATATATATATATATATATATATATATATATATATATATATATATATATACACAGAGCCGTCTGGGGGATTTGCGAGGCCCTACGCTCACGCGCGCAAAATTTTTGGGTTTTTCGGGTCAGATCGGGTGTCTATATGCGCAATTTTAACTCTCCAATTAGCAAAATACTGGATACCTTCCCCTGCTTCATCATCAAACGAGGCTTTCAGAGAGGCATTAAACTCTTCCATTTTCTTTAGTTTTTTTCTTTTTTCATCCTCTGATGGAAATTTCCTGAATCTGTCTCGTTCTCTCGACATTGTGTGACAGTTTGTTCCAACTCCACCGTCTGGATCAGAGCTTGTGTCTGCGCTTGGTCTGATCAGTTGTAATGAACAACAGACACGCGCATCATTGCACATATATTTATTCATATGCACCGACTAGTACACATTTAGGTCTGTAATGGAACGTGACTGTTGATATTTATAAGGGAAAAAAGGAAAATAAAAAGGAAAAAAAAAAAAAAAAAACGGCCCATAGCCGTACATACTGTATATATATACACAGAGAGTGTTACAGAGTTACAGAGTGTTTTTCCTGTTCTTAAATCCTGCTCATGCAGCTGTTTGTGTTTGTTTACTTGCTAATTCCTCCTCTGCTGGTCAGTCGCCAGAGAGAGATCAGGAAACGGGATGAAAGGACCTTGATCTCCAGCTGTAACCACTGGTTTCATCACACCGTGTTCTCATCGAGCTGCTGCTTCTGTTCGAGTTCAAAACTGGACGTTTCACAGGCTGAACCTCATCAGCTCGTCTCTTTATCTGCAGCTCAAGTCTCCGACTAATTACCCTCCACTCTGCCCTCACGCCAATCAAGATCACCGGGAAACTAGAGGACGTCTGGGTTAGTTTCTCCAAGAAAACAGGCCATATATGTGTGTCTGTATGCGTCCGTCCGTCCGTCCCTCCGTCCGTCTGTCTGTCTATCTATCCATTAGGGCTGCAACTAATAATTATTTTAATAATAGATTAATCTGTAGATTATTTTTTCGATTAATCGATGAATCAGATAAAAAAAAAAAGCATTAAATTCCAAACATTCGAAAACAGAACTGACAGTGCAAATTCACAGTGCAGATAATATTCAGAAAGTTCACAAACGGGTTGCTCCTTGAACATCCCTGAGCTTTTAAAGTATTGATTAAAAAAAACAAACTAAATGGACTAACACAGAAAACATACACATGTATGCTGTACTTCTGCCAAATATATAAAAAAGAGGTATACTTTGTTTAAAAGGGACCTGAGCTGTCAGAACAATAAATAAATTATAAAAAATAAAGAAAAATACAAATCAGAAACATGATTTGTTTGAACATTACAATTTGTTCTCTCACTGCCTTCACTCAAAAAACTAAGGATCTTACCAAGAAGTGTTCTTATTTCTAACTAACTTTCTATTTCTCTGATAACACACATAACTTAAAAGGTTAGGTGTTTTTCCCACGTGTTCTCACAATTGAACTTTCATTTGTGTCAAGCAAATTTTAAGTTCTAGTTAAGTTTTAAGTTAAAGTCCTTATAAGATTTTCAGTTTTGGCAGTGTTCAAAATAAAATTATGAGCCCTGCTGTATTGGAGCACATTTTGCTTTAGTTAAAACTGTAGCGGGAACAGATGTTTAGAGGAACCGATGTATGTACCGGGTTAGAGGGGGAACATATAGGAGAACGGACCAGAAGAATATAGAGTGGATTAAAAATAAAAGTTAAGCACTAGAGCTACATGTGTCTCCCGTCTGGGCCATTGCAGACTCATTGCCTGAGCATCGCATGTTACTAAAACCAAACAAATCCTCCTCTTTCTTCTTCCTTTATGTGAGCGGCATCAGCGCGTTGTGCTGCATTAAATGTAGTCCGGGTAAACACCTGCTTTGAGCTGCAAAGCACAAGCTCCTCAACTTCCGCTCCGCGACTTAGTGAGTGACGTAATAATCGCGCGACACAACGAATCGATAATGGAATTCGTTGCCAACGCTTTTAATAATCGATTTTTATTGATTTTATCGATTCGTTGTTGCAGCCCTACTATCCATGCATCCATGCATCCATCCATGTATTAACATCTCAGAAAGTTTTTATTTCATGTTCTTGTTTCTCCGGAGTCTGGGGAGGAAGAAAAGTTTCTAGTGGAAAGGCAAAGTTTCCGGAAAGCCCTGGGGTTTAAGGGGCTTTCTTTAGTTTTTTAAGGAGGCCTCGGGTCTGAAAGGTAGAGAAAACGGATTTAGCGGCCGCCGCAGGCTTTTCCTCATCTGCTGGTTGCATGGCAGCAGAAACAACCCCGGACTTTCACAGGTTGCTCTGATGACCGGAGGGAGAATCAGAGAGACGAGAGGGTGGTCCACAATCAGACCCACCGGGAAAAAAGAACCATTAAATCAGCCAGACAGGGCTGGTTTTATGTATTCATTCATTTTTAGAGGAGCTGCTTGTCAAACCGGTCAGAACCTGAACGCTGGGACCGCAGGGAAAAGGCTGCAATCTCGTCCGGGAGGCGACGTCTGCAGCCGTCACGACAAAGACCAAGCCCTTTCTGTTTCAGCTTTTATCTTAACACACTCGAAGGTCATTAGTTTGATGCACCAACACCTCTACGCTAGGATCAGAACTCAGACGAATCATCATCAAGTCTAACTCACCGAAGCTCCATGTAGCGCCCTATAATGTAATAATTTCCTATAATGTAATAATTTCCTATAATGTAATAATTTCCTATAATGTAATAATTTCCGGAAAAAGAAATAAAATTTGCACTTAACTCATTCGAAAATATAATAAAACCCAATTATGTAATAACTTAACCAATAATGTAATAAAATACCCTGACTGATATTGTAATAACATTTTTACCAATAATGTAATACCTTATTACGTTATTGGGAATTTATTACATGCTACTCAAAGTCTGCAATTTAACCCAATTAATTATTCTGGTGTTTCAAATCCAGCGTATAAAACATTCTTAGATTCTTAAAACACAAAATGTAGAACTCTGGACTGAAAATGAACATATATATTACATTATTTGTCAAGTATTACATTATCAGTTTTGGAGAAAAAAAAAAAAAAAGACTCACCTGAAAATGTAATGAATTCCCAATAATATAATAAGGTATTACATTATCGGTAAACATGTTATTACAATATCAGTCAGGGTATTTTATTACATTATTGGTGAAGTTATTACATAATTGAGTTTTAATATATTTTCGAATGAGTTAAGTGCAAATTTTATTACATTTTCAGGAAATTATTACATTATAGGAAATTATTACATTATAGGAAATGATTACATTATAGGGCGCTACACTCCATCATCCAGAAAAAATCATCTAGGGCTGCAGCTATCGAATATTTTAGCAATCGAGTATTCTACTGAAAATTCCATCGATTAATCGAGTAATCGGATAAAACATATTACAAAAATACATAAGATGTTAGATGTTAATTGACATCACTAAGACTACATTATATAATACAGTAGGTTCATGGCTGTGCATTTAAAAACCCTGAACTTACACCAGTCGACCAAATTCACTGCCTTCACTCAAAAAACTAAGGATCTTAGCAAGAAATGTTCTTATTTCTAACCTAAAAATGCCATTACACCTGATAACACACATCACTTAAAAGATTAGCTGTTTTTTCCACGTGTTTCAATTGAACTTTAATTTGTGTCAAGCACATTTTAAGTTCTAGTTAAGTTTTAAGTTAAAGGTTTGATAAGATTTTGAGTTTTGGCAGTTTGGAAAATAAAATTCTGAGCCCTGCTGTATTGGAGCACATTAGCCGCCAGCGCTACTTGATGTTTTATCCATCAATGACTACAGAGATAAAACTGAAAACTACCCAGTTAGCTTTATTACGTTTTTATTTTCCCCCTCATCTACAGCTCTGTGTTTTTACAGATTAAATACGTTAGCCGCATCGACAGTCGTCATAATTAACAGAAACCTAACCTTCCACAGGGCTAACGTTATGTTAGCAAGGTACCGTAACGTTAATCTCATTAATTAGCGCTACGTTAACTTAATTTGATCTTGTCTGGGGTGACGGTTTCTCCACTCTGGGAGTAAACAGGGTGTTGGTGGAAAAGCTGCAGCGTTGAGGACGTGCTGTTGTATCAGCTCTGTCTTACAGTGAAACAGCAACAGTGTTGCCTTGGGGTCCAGCTTTCTTTTTCTTTCTTTTTGTTTATTTTGGTCATCCAAAAAACAATGTTATTACATCGGTGCAACCATCAGGTTGGCACTACAGAGATGGCTCAAAAAGATGTGACCAATAAAGCTGTAGCTGAAGCCTGAGCTTGTGATGCCTATAACCCTATTATCATACAATCAATACTAGACCATGTTTATAAAGAAGTGCAGGAAAAAAGGTTAATGATAGCTTGAAATGCTCCCACACTTTTGACATTTTCTGCCTTTTCTTTTAGTTAAAACCAAACATATCCTCCTCTTTCTTCTACCTTTACGTGCGCGGCGTCAGTGCGTTGTGCCGCATTAAACATAGTCCGGGCGAAATACGATGCTTTGAGCTGCAAAATTAAACGATTCCTCGAGGCAGAGAAAATTCCTCGATGATTTTTTGTAATCAAATTACTCGAATTATTCGAGGAATCGTTTCAGCCCTAATATTCACATTTACACCATGGATGGATGGATGGATGGATGAGTGATGGATGCATGGATGGATGGATGGATGGATGGACGGACGGACGGACGGACGGATGATGGATGGATGGACGGACGGACGGACGGACGGACGGACGGACGGACGGACGGACGGACGGACGGACGGACGGATGGATGGACGGATGGACGGATGGACGGATGGACGGACGGATGGATGGATGCATGGATGGATGGATGGATGCATGGATGGATGGATGGACGGACGGATGGATGGATGCATGGATGGATGGACGGATGGACGGATGGACGGATGGACGGACGGATGGATGGATGCATGGATGGATGGATGGATGCATGGATGGATGGATGGATGCATGGATGGATGGATGGATGGATAAATATATTGTGATACTTTGCCGGCCGATTCAATATTCAAAATTTGAATATTAATTTTTTAAAATAATTAATCATGTTTCAAACGGGTTGTAAATCCAGTACGACTTTATAGTTTCAGTTGTTGTAAAACTGCACTTTAATTACTTCAAAGGCTTGTTAACTACAGTTTGCTCTGTTTAAATAAATGGAACTAATTTCAACACATCTGTTATTAATTCTGTCCAGCATTTGCAGCTGCAGACTCTCAATTAGACACATATTTGTTGTGTAATTGATGTTTTTGGTTTTCAGTTCAATGAATTTAATCCAAGTAAATCATGTTTGGTGTCCAAGATGTCACCAAAACTAAAACTAGACTGAAAACCAACTTAGCCGTCACATACTTGTTGCCAGGCAACAGTGATGCCGGCGCGGCTGGTCGACCGTGAAACATAACGAGTCACGTGTGGGACCCAGACGGAGCGAGACGAGCCGCCGGCCCCACGTCAACTCAGATATCAGGAGGCATCAATCAGTGTCGTGTTGAACTCGACCTGACGCTCAGACCAGAACCCGCCGGACACCCAGAACCGGCTCCGAGTCTCACCCTCACTCTGAATTCAAGGGTTTTATTTCTGGACGAAACCATCCTTTCTTTATGGAAACTTGACGACACAAAGACGCTTTTTATTTAAACCTTCGGGTTTATCTAAATTCTAAATATGATGGACTTTAGGCAACCAAATTAAACTTTACTGATCATTTAAGCCAATAATAATAATAATTAAAGCTGCAAGCAGTGATGAATTTGTGCACGTTCAGGCTGCAGTGGAAGCTTGTATGACTTCATGTAGATTCTTCAGAACTGGACATTTAGCGGATGAAACCACCCACGACTCTCTATGTCAAACCATTCAAAAGTTATGGCAGAAAGTAGGAACTATCACATATCGACCAATCAGAAGAAGGGGCGGGGCTAATTTGCAACAATTATGTTCAAGTACTCAAAACCGAGTCCGATGACACGACCCACGAGTCTTTATATCAAACCATTCAAAAGTTATTGCAGAAAATTGGAAGTATCACATATCGACCAATCAGATGAAGGGGGGGCGCGCTTTTTGGCGTCTATCGTCGCCACTTTAACACTTTTGAAAGAGAAAAGTAATGCACTTCGTCGCAGGATGGAGACACACATTTTGATGTATAACACACCTGGGTGCACGTTACGGTTCGGGCCGCATTAACGGCCGAAGAAATGGCATAAATTGCGCCAAAATTACACCATTAATTCAAAATGGCCGACTTCCTGTTGGGTTTGGGCCATGGCTCCAAGAGATTTTTCTTTAAGTTGTGACATGATACAGGTGTGTACCGATTTTCATGCATGTATGGGAAACCGTATTGTGGGGCTTGAGGAACAAAGTTTTCTAGGGGGCGCTGTTGAGCCGTTAGGCCACGCCCATTAATGCAAACCATTAAATATCAAATTTATCACCAGGCCGGTCTTGGTGCAAAATTTGGTGACTTTTGGGGCACGTTTAGGGGGAAAAAGACCCTCCTTTTGTCGGAAGAAAAACGAGAAAAAAAAATTCCTACAGATACAATAGGGCCTTCGCTCTGTCAGTGCACGGGCCCTAATAATTATAATAATAATAAATTTCATGTGTTAAGCGCCTTTCATAGCGTACAACAATCAAAATACAAAAACACGATTTAAACAATAGAGAACAGCAAAGTTTGCAGAAGAATACAAAAGACCACGTGAGTTGTAAGTGTACTTAGTTGATTAAAATCTCATTTGTGAAACAAACTTCACCAGTAAAGTCAAACATGAGTGTGGGGCTGGAGCTAGAAATATGGTAGTTTCATATTTCTGTGATGACAAAAACAAATTTATCACCGATGTCACACTGGATAGACTTTACAACAATATATATAGCCAATTCTCCACTTGTTTCCTTAATGGTGTGCATTTTAAGTTCATACAGTATTGTGATTGGTCTGATCTGTTTTTAGTTTACATCATAACTGAACTAAGACACATTGAAGGGTGTGAAGGTCGAGCCTCGTCTATGACACGAGACACGGCGGTCTCTCCGGTCTCTCCCTCCGGCCTCACTATATATATATATATATATATATATATATATATATATATATATATATATATATATATATATATATATATATATATAGCCTATATATGTATGTATATGTATATAAGGTAACATTTATAGTATGCAAAAGATGGAGGTACAGTATATGTAATCTCTGACCATGACCAAGTCTGGTCATTGAAGGTCCTTGAAGGCCCTTAAATGTCCTTGAAGGCTGCATGTTTTAGACATTCCCTGCTTCAAGTCACTCAATTCAAATTCAAGTGTCACGATGCAGATCCGTTAATGACACATTCGTCTGAATCAGGCGTCGTAAAACAGGAAAATAAAAGGCTCCATAAAGCCTTTATTACTTTGTTCTTTGTCCAATTATCACACAAACAAATTTGTAAGTTCTATAAAACATGTTCTATTTGGCTTTCATTAGCAAATAAAAACAGTAAAATAAACTGTGAGTTTAAACAAATGTAATTGATGTTTACGATGGCCGTAAAACTCAAATCTTGGAGCTGAAAGAAGTACGTTTCTATTGTTATTTTCTGGTTAAATCATAAACCGGTTGAAACTGAAGCTGCACTCTTGTAAACGCCGTCCAGGGTACGTCGTCTGGCTCGTTGGGAGGCTTGAAATGAACTCATAAAAGAAGGAAAAGAAGAATAACGAGCAAAAGAACAAACCTGTCAAATATCCAACCTGTCATGAAAATGTGAGGAAGCACAGCCTCATCTCTAACCACGTGCCCACAGCCATGGTTGCCCATGGCAACCACGGTTTCCTGACAACCCACTCAGCTGCACGTAATGTTCCACACAGGTACTTTGCGGTAATGAAGTCGTAATCCTGCAGCGGCTCCCTGGAGCGAGGCGCGCTCGCGCTAATCTGCTCCAGCGGCTCACGGCCCGTGAAACGACATCCAGTAGCGTCCTCCCAGTATGAACGCCGCATGACAGGAAATGTTTGTGTCACACAGGAGCGTTGGACTAAACAGCGAGCTGTTAGAATAAGCCGACATGGCTCCACGTGCCACACAACCCCCACTTAAACCCTCACGGCCCGTGAACGTTTAACCGAGCGCAGATGTGTTGGGTATAAAGCTATATTTAGTTACACAGCACATTAATCCTGACAGTGAAATTACTGTGGGCTGAAGTTTACCTGCACGCCAACCTTGCATGCATAAATTCATCCAAACACTTGAGTCCTGGTGGCCTCAGCAGTAGGAGGATGGAGGCTCCGAGGCCCCGGAGGCCCCGGAGGCGCCGCACTCTCTCTGAGTGGGAGGTTTTCTGGCTCGTGTCATGCGAGCGTCTTTCGTTAGAATTTAGACGGGGAATTTTTACATCCATCTCCCAACTGTTGCTCTGCCTCAAGTTAAACCGGCCTCTCCAGGAAGATGTGCTGAACCAGCGACATTGAAGGGCAGATTGAATCACCAGAGAGCCCATAATTGATTATTTAGTGTTGGAGGAGAGAGTAATCCTGATTTTTACTTCCGCATCCTGACAACACGGTCAGTGGGGCGTTTTCCTGCGAGTACAGGAACTGAAACTCCTCCACGGGCATCGTACGTTTGTTCAGGACGAGACAGCACAAATAAGGAAGAGTTGCTCAAACCTAACATTAACCCAAATAAAAAAGTAAAAACTTTGGAACTGTTGACCTCAGGGATATTTATGAACAGTTACTCCAGAAAACAAAGGAGGGTGAACGTATACCCGTTGGTGCATCACAGTCTTCTCGCCATTTAATAATCTTTTACTCCTTAGGGACAATGAAGACCAAACGAAGAGCAAACAAAGACCAAATAAAGAGCAGACGAAGAGGCAACGAAGGGCCAGCAAAGAGCCAACGAAGGGCCAGCAAAGAGCCAACGAAGGGCCAGCAAAGAGCCAACGAAGAGCCAACGAAGGGCCAACGAAGAGCCAACGAAGGGCCAGCGAAGAGCTAACGGAAAGCCAACGAAAGGGCCAACGAAGAGCCAACGAAGAGCCAACGAAGGGCCAACGAAGAGCCAACGGAAAGCCAATGAAAGGGCCAACGAAGAGCCAACGAAGGGCCAACGAAGAGCCAACGAAGAGCCAACGAAGGGCCAACGAAGAGCCAACGAAGAGCCAACGAAGGGCCAACGAAGAGCCAATGAAGAGCCAACAAAGGGCCAACGAAGAGCCAACGAAGGGCCAGCGAATACCAAGTCAAGACCAAACGAAGACCAAATAAAGAGCCAACGAAGAGCCTACGAAGGGCCAACGAAGAGCCAACGAAGAGCCAACGACGAGCCAACAAAGAGCCAACGACGAGCCAGCGAATACCAAGTCAAGACCAAACGAAGAGCCAACGAAGGGCCAACAAACGGCCAACAAAGACCAAGTCAACAGAGCCAACAAAAACCAAGTCAAGACCAAACGAAGACCAAATAAAGACCAAACAAAGAGCCAACGAAGGGCCAACGAAGACCAAGTCAAAACTTAATGAAGACCAAATAAAGAGCAAACGAAGAGCCAACAAAAACCAAGTCAAGACCAATCAAAGATCAAATAAAGACTAAACGAAGGGCCAACGATGAGTCAGCGAATACCAAGTCAAGACCAAATAAAGACCAAACGAAGAGCCAACAAAGACCAAGTCAATAGAGCCAATGAAAACCAAGTGAACACCAAATAAAGACCAAACGAATAGCCAACGAAGGGCCAACAAGGTGCTGACAAACAAAGACTCAGTCAAGACTTAATGAAGACCAAATACAGAACAAACGAAGAGCTAATGTCTACTATCGATTGCTGGTTTACGCAGGAATTGAATCACTGGGAACCGGTTCTGAACAAGAACCAGTTCTCGATTCTCATTTTATTTTGTTCCTGTCAACTTTCACACATAAAAACATTATTTTTCTTTCCTTTTTCCAGTACCATCAAGTCATTAACGTGAGTTAATAGTTGATTTTAGTTGATTTTATTAATTATCACCCTGCTGCCACTTGTGTGAGTACAGAGATGTCCCGTTAGGGTTCACCTGGTTCATCTGCTTCACCTGCTTCACCTGCTTCACCTGGTTCACCTGGTTCACCTGCTTCACCTGCTTCACCTGGTTCACCTGCTTCACCTGCTTCACCTGCTGCACCTGGTTCACCTGCTTCACCTGGTTCACCCGACTCACCTGTGTGAGGGGGATGTGCTGGCTGGATTTTATCTTCTCATGTTGTTCTAGTCCTCTGAAATGTTTTTTTAAAGTAAAAAGAGCCAAGCCTGTTAGTGTCAGTTGCCTCCTTCATCCTGGACCGTCTCCAGGTTTTTTATCTCTGCTCCCAGGTTTGCGTTTATGTTCATCGTTAAATACCTTAATCGGCCCCCACGTTCTCTCCCTCTGCAGCTTTCTCTCGTTCCTCGGCTGCAGCAGCCGTGTTGCACGTTTCTCTGAATATCTGCTCATGTTTATTACAAGGCTGTAAATGTTCAGTTCCAGCAGACGACGATGGGAACATCACTTCTGCTTACTCTGAGTTGCCATGGTGATTCACGGTTTTAGTGATGATGCAGTTTATAGTCGCGTTCACATGCTGCTTTTTATAAATGACAAGAAGATAATTTTGGAGGTTGAAATTAACCCGGAACAATCAAAGTCGCTCGTTTAGAGCCGCTTGAGAAAGTGAAGCCTCTCATGAACAAACAACAAGACGTGTAAACGACCAGGAAACTTAAACGGATCTGGTCGGTTTGGTTTTAATGTAAAAATCTGTCATCATATGAAGTTAAACCGTTTCCAGATTTAAAGTCTTCAGCACCAGACCCAGTTGAGAAACACAGATATTTATCATGTGTGGTCGGATCAGCGCCTGTGAGCCCGGACCAAAAGAGAACAAAAAGAGAGACCCCCGTGTTCCTTTGTCTTCTTGTATTTATCAAGATGATTTTTTTTTTTAATGTATTTACAGACTGAGAAACACTGAAAGCCACTTGTGTTCAGATCAGCGATTCTGGGCCCAGACCAACTAAAGACCAAACGAAGAGCAAACAAAGGGCCAACAAAGAGAAAAAGAAGAGCCAACGAAGGGCCAACGACGAGCCAGCAAATACCAAGTCAAGACCAAAACGAAGACCAAATAAAGATCAAACGAATAGCCTACGAAGACCAAGTCAACAGAACAAACGAAAACCAAGTCAACACCAAACCAAGACCAAATAAAGACCAAACGAAGAGCCAACGAAGTGCCAACAAAGGACCAACGAAGTGCCAACAAAAACCAAGTCAATAAAGCCAACAAAGACCAAGTCAAGACTTAATGAAGACCAAATAAAGAGCAAAGGAAGAGCAAACGAAGGGCCAACGACGAGCCAGCAAATACCAAGTCAAGACTAAAAAAAGACCAAATAAAGAGCAAACGAAGGGCCAACAAAGACCAAGTCAATAGAACAAACGAAAACCAAGTCAACACCAAACAAAGACCAAATAAAGATCAAACGAAGAGCCAACAAAGGGCCAACGAAGTGCCAACGAAGACCAAGTCATAAAGCCAACAAAGACCAAGTCAAGACTTAATGAAGACCAAATAAAGAGCAGAAGAAGAGCAAACGAAGAGCCAAAAAAGACCAAGTCAAAACCAAATAAAGACCAAACGAATAGCCAATGAAGACCAAGTCAATAGAATAAACGAAAACCAAGTCAACACCAAACAAAGACCAAAATCAAGACCAAACGAAGAGCCAACGAAGGGCCAACAAAGGACCAACGAAGTGCCAACGAAGACCAAGCCAATAAAGCCAACAAAGACCAATTCAAGACCTAATGAAGACCAAATAAAGAGCAAACGAAGAGCAAACAAAGGGCCAACGACGAGCCAGCAAATACCAAGTCAAGACTAAAAAAAAGACCAAATAAAGAGCAAACGAAGAGCAAACGAAGAGCCAACAAAGAGCAAACGAAGAGCCAACAGAGGGCCAACGAAGACTTCTGACCGACTGTTAACACTGCATATTGCATATAAAGTGATTTGATTTGTGTCGTTGCCGACATTCCCTAAGCCACATGGTTGCTATGGTTACCTAGACACATAGAACAGGTGTAAACAAACCAAAACGGCGAGTGCTGCACCGGCTTTAACAGCGCTGCCAGAGGTTGTGTGGAGCCGTGGTGGAAACTTAAGACCAGTTCCAAGAAAGCTGTAGAGACGGAGGAAGCTACATTGCGGGCAGTCACGTCCACGGCGGGACGGACCCGGTCCTGGACCGTTAACCGACGGAGAGTCCCCCCGTCACAGCGATCCCTCTGGCAGACGCTTCCAGACTGGGACACATCTGTACAAGTCTGATGGGAACACTTTTGAAACTACAACCACACCGTGAGGCGATGGGCGGTGATGAATACAGGTGGCTCATGAGAGCTGAAGATTCATTAATATGTAAATATGATTTTAATCAAATTGAATCCTGCGACGAGACAAGAATGGAACATCTGGTCCGACTCGATTACGTGCTGGGCTGCACAACCTCGGCTGTCTTTTATTAGTTAAATTAGTTAAAGCTCAGCCACTTTAATTTTAATTTCAATTCAATTCAATTACATTTTATTTATATAGCGTCTAATACAACAAAAGTTGTCTCTAGACGCTTTCCAGAGACCCAGAACATGACCCCCGAGCAATTATTACATAAACAATGGCAGGTAAAAACTCCCCTAGTGGGAGAAAAACCTTAAGCCAAACAGTGGCAAAGGAAAACTCCCCTTTAGGAGGGAAGAAACCTGGACCAGGACCAGGATCATAAGGGGGGACCCTCCTGCCGAGGGCCAGACTGGTGGGTCAGGGACGGCAACAGCACAGCAGGCAGGTGGAAGCAGCAACGGGATGACCGGGGGTGGGGACCGCAGGCCAGCACGCAGCTCCCGAAGCTCCGGCCCAATCAGCAAGTCCCAGGTTGGGGTGCAGGGTCGGGGAAGGGTTGAAAAGGGGCAGGGCCAGGGAGAGGAGTCTTGAGGGACGAACCTTCTCCCCCGCCCAAAAGGGGCCGTTACCCTGCCCCTCTCACTCCCACACTGCAGGTTCCGGTGTTTTGCATTCAGAGATGCTCTTCGCCACCGGCAGAGGATGCTGCACCAAGAAAAAAGGAGAGAAAGGGGGGGGGGGGGGCAGCACAAGAAACTACAGGAGCGACTCTAACACACTAGAGTTTACACTACCTAGAGATTTACCAACACCAGCTAGAGGTTTACTAAACACTAACTATAGGCTTTACTAAACAGAGATGTTTTAAGTTTAGTTTTAAAGGTGGAGGTGGTGTCAGCCTCCTTAACCCAGATTGGAAGTTGGTTCCTATACTTTAGCACTCTGAGACGCCCGAGTACCATCAGAACGGTGCGGTATCATCAGAAACGGTGCGGTACCACCACAACAGTGCGGTACCATCAGAACGGTGCGGCAGTAGCTCAGGTGGTAGAGCGGGTCGTTGAATCCCGCTCCATCCCAGTTGCTGTCGTAGTGTCCTTGGGCAAGACACCTTACCCACCTTGCCCCGTGTGAATGTGTATGAATGTGTATGAATGTTGGTGGTGGTCGGAGGGGCCGTTTGGCGCGATATGGCAGCCACGCTTCTGTCAGTCTGCAGGGCAGCTGTGGCTACAAACGTAGCTACCACCACTGGTGAGGATGTGTATGAATGAATAATGGTCTCTGTAAAGCGCTCTGGGTGCCTTGAAGGGCGCTATATAAATCCAAGTCATTATTATTATCAGTACCATCAGAACGGTGCGGTACCATCTGTACTATCTGTTAACCTCAGTGCTGTCAAATCAATTAGGTATCCAAGCAAAAAAAGTTTCTCCGCCAGACTTTGATAGCCGGTGGCTACGAGCAGAACGCTGCAGTCAGGCTGCACACACACACACACACACACACACACACACACACACACACACACACACACACAGATTATTGGTTACTTCAGGAGGCTGCTGAGCGAAACATGAAGTCAATTGTTCCATTTCTGCACACTTCAGAGGAGCACTCTGGGAAATCAGAGCGCCGCAGCAGGACGTGGGGAGCTGCAGCGCCGCAGCAGGACGTGGGGAGCTGCAGCTCCGCAGCAGGCCGCCACGAAGCAATAAAACCCTGATTGACAGGCATATCCAGATTCATGAGTCCAACAGCAGCCGCGGAGTCCCAGATTAGCACCGGGGCGGCCGCGGTGTCTCAGCTTAATAAATGCTGGAAGATTCACTGGTGGGGGGATATTTTTTACTTTAAGAACACAAATCTCACTCATGTTGAGCTCTGACGGAGGACTGGAGGTGGAGGAGAGAAATAATGTCTGTCCAGTTCCAGTGAAATCTTCAAGCTTTTATTCATCTCTCATGGGTTCTTTACTTTTCCATCTTTTCTTTTTGGAGTCATTCAATTAAAACCCTGCCTCCAAAAACCAGCCTCCTAAAACCCCTCCTCCAAACTCATTTCATTCATAGGACTCCAGAAGTCCGTTTCACAAAGCGGGAGTGTGTCGGACCTGAACACGAAAACGAGGTAACTTAACCCCGACCACGAAGGTTCAGTAACCAAGAAAACTCAGAGTCTGTTACCAAGGTAACTGACTCTGGGTTCAGTTACCCGAAGAAACTCGTACGGGAAGTCTGTTACCACGGTAACAGACTCTGGGTTCAGTAAACCGAGGAAACTCATACTTGGAATCTGTTACCACGGTAACCGACCCTGGGTTCAGTAAACCGAGGAAACTCGTACTTGGAATCTGTTACCAAGGTAAATGACTCTGTGAAGTGAAGGTGATCAAGAGCAGGTTAACTCCAACAAACCCAGAGTTACAGAGTAGTTACACCAACCCCCCCCCCATGAAGCCAGTTCAATTTAATCAAACAATCGACCATAAAACTGTTTAGAGACGACTGAACGATGACATTTGTGTCAGAAAATGCGTCAATGATCGGAACAGAATCACTGCAGCTTTAGACTTGAACACGTGACTCCCCGGTGGATTTTAACATCACAACCAGTAGGGATGGGAATTGAATACCAAGTTAAGACCAAACGAAGACCAAATAAAGAGCAAACGAAGAGCCAACGAAGGGCCAACGAAGGGCCAACGAAGAGCCAACGAAGAGCCAACGAAGGGCCAACGAAGAGCCAACGAAGGGCCAACGAAGCGCCAACGAAGGGCCAACGAAGAGCCAACAAAGGGCCAACGAAGAGCCAACGAAGTGCCAACGAAGTGCCAACGAAGAGCCAACGAAGTGCCAACGAAGCGCCAACGAAGGGCCAACGAAGCGCCAACGAAGGCCCAACGAAGAGCCAACGAAGTGCCAACGAAGTGCCAACGAAGAGCCAACGAAGAGCCAACGAAGTGCCAACGAAGAGCCAACGAAGGGCCAACGAAGGGCCAACGAAGGGCTAACGAAGGGCCAACAAAGAGCCAACGAATACAAAGTCAAGACCAAACGAAGACCAAATAAAGAGCAAACGAAGAGCCAAGAACTATGTATTTATACACACATATATATATATACATACATATATGTATGTAATTAAACAATTAAACAATTGCCTACCTCTCTCCACGGTGGTGACCCCCATGGACGGCTGCCCCAGGCCGGCCTTGGACTCCCACTTGCCCTCGTCGGCGTTGTACTTCTCCACGGAGGCCAGCGGCGTCTGCTGGCGGCTCATGCCCCCCAGCACCATCAGCTGGCCCCCCAGGGCCACGGCCGAGGCCCCCGCCCGCGCTGTGGGCAGCGGTGGCAGCCGGCTCCACGTCTGGCTCTCCACGTCCAGCACCTCGGCGCTGTCCAGGGGGGCCCCGGTCTCGCTGCAGCCCCCCACCACGTACAGCAGGCCCTGGTGGTAGACGGCGGCGCTGTAGACGCGCCGCTGCGACATGGCCGGCAGCCGCTCCCAGCGCAGGGACTTCACGGGACTCACCGCCATCTCCTGTACGGGCATGTCTCCGGGGCCGGGGGGGGGCGCCGCACCATCACAGGTGGGGAAGGAGATGACGGGGGGGGGCTAGACGAGCCTTGGCTCCTTCCTTGGTTGAAGCTTTGGCTCCGTCGACTCCTGAGCCGAGCTCTTAAAACGGCAGAAACCTCAAGGTCAGAGCCAGAACTCGATCGAAGGCGAGGGCAGGTTCAGGTGGAGTCTGCTGACCCCCCTCTAACCCCCCGGTGCCGGATATAATCCCCCAGGAAGCCTTTATAGCAGAGTTTTACAGCTTCACACTGGAGCCAATTACTCTGGGTGACCTGTTCCCCTCGGATGCAACTCTCTTTGCTCTGGCCGGCGGACGGGAAGAAAAATCCTCCCAGCCGAGTGAAAGTCTGTTAATAACAATGACTGTATCGTCCCTCCTCTTGATTAAACCGGGACTCTGGATCCTGGGTGCCTGAGTCACGGGGCCTCGCAGCTTCCTGCTGGACTCGTAGGGTGTGCAGTTCCCTCGGTGAGGCCCGACCTGGAAGAGAGGACGGATGCATGAGATGTGAAAGTGGAGGTAACAGTTAAAGCCTCTTAGGCCACGTTTCCACATAGCCGGGTATTTACAAAAACGGATATTTCCCCCTCTACGTTTTGAAAAGTCTCATCATTTACACGAACCTGCATAAATATCTGTTAAGGTGCTATGAGCAGCCAAACCTACAGGGGGCAGTGTAACGAGAAGATAAAGTCATGCTAGCCAATCAGAATCCTGGAAAAAACATCAACAAATGACACGAGTAACTTCCAGTTACTTCCAAGATGAACGAGAGTCTTTGGTTTGGAGTGACAGAGAAGTGGAGTTACTTTTAAGTGTGACGTTAGAATATAAAACAGGTAAAATACGAGAAATACGGCCAAATTAAATTGTAAACACAGGTGTCACTCATGACGCTGGTGACGTTTCTGTGGCATAATGTGACGTTCTGAAGCCTAAATGTCCGTTTCTCTCCGTTTATAAGCAAACGTGAAGACGGAGGTTTTGAAAATCTCCACTTTGGCCGGAGTTTTCAGAAATTATGGTTTTTGGAGACTTTGAGCTTCGTTTTCGTGTAAACGAACGGCCAAAACGCATGAAAACGCCACCAACGTTTTTGCTCCGTGTAAACGGAGCCTAAGTCCACATCCCCTCTAGACCCCCCTGACCTCTTAACCCTGAGGTACTGTCGGCGCCAGCTCGTGGCGTTTAGACTAGTGCTGTCAGGAGATTAAAAAAATGTATCCAATTAATTACAGGATTTATAATTAATTAATTTGATTAATTGCATTTTAATCTAATATATGCTAGAAGTCCCCAAATAAAGAATTCAAATTCTAGGACATTACAAAACTGCAGTACATGACTAATCAATGACTAATGAATAGCCTACACTAAGAAGAGAAGATTTGAAATCCACATTTTTATGGGTGAAATGTGTTTCATAAATGAAATTCAAAAGAAGTACATCAGCAAACCTATTAGTCCAGGTGCATTATTCAAAAATGCAATACAAATACAGTTAAATAAATGAAATTCAAAAATAAAATAAGGTTGAGTCTCAAATAGGCACTTAAGCAGACTCTCAATTCAAAATTAAAACTAAAGCTGACTCAATACAGCGATTCAAGTACTAGTAGCTGTAACGTTTACAGTGGAACTTGTCCGGACATGTTTAGCGTTTAAATGATAATTCAGGCTGGAGCAGCTCCGGTGATAGGAACATTCTTTTTTACAAAATTGTACAAATCACAGTGTTCTTGTTGATAGTCCCGTCTTCTTTCTTTTTATACATAAACTTGCCGTTCAAAGGCCTTAGCAAAGATTTGCTGAGTCGTCCAGGTCTGTCACTGCATTGTTAGTTTGACCAGCAGCAGGAGGGAAGTCGTGGCCTAAATACTCGCGCATTTTGCCACTCATAATTAATTGCGTTAATTTTCATAACACGTTTAATGAGCAGTGTAATTAATTAATCTAATTAACATGCTAAAGTGACAGCCCTAGTTTAGACGCGTCTCAGGTGAGACGAAACATCCCCCTCTACTGTTTCTGCTGCGTGGCGACTGACTGGCGGCAACGCATTCGATTGGTTTACAAAGGTAGCGAATAACAGCAGAGGGAACGTAAATCCAGAGGATTCACGACCCGACAGACTCAGAGTAAAACAACTTGATCAATATGAAGACAAATCAAAGTTAATTAATGTAAGACCTTTAAAAATGTTGATATTTTTACACATTAATGGATGATAATTGCTGGAAGTTGCTTTTTACTTGATTTGATTTTGATTAAGGTCATTTTTGAACCTAATAGTCCCGCAGACTCCCGCAGAATAGCTAACGCTGTTGCTAATGCTAATGGGGATCCTAAATAAGACAAACAAACTCGGTAGAACTGGACTTGGTTCTGTTCTGGTACCAACAGTCGGCTTCTGAATCAGGTGTTCCTCCTCCCGCCTGTGGTGGCGCTGCACCAACAACCACAGAGACGGGACCACCAACGAAGAAGAAACCTCACCAACGTGGCGCTACTTCAGCTCGTTAGTTCACAACCTTCGTTGCTCGTGTTTCCACCAACAAGTGTCCTATTTCAACCAGAACGACTTCTATCTGAGGTTTTAGCTCGTTTTTAGCTCGTTTTCACTTCAATTTAGGTTGTGATTACCCACAATGCTCTGCGTTGTAGTCCACTTCCTGGGTTTGGTTCAGAGTTCGCGACTTTGAGTTCCCAAAATGAACCAGACTTTCCTAGCAAACGAGCTCTGGTCCGTTTAGAGCGGATCTGGTGGGAATGTGGAAGATTATAATCTGGTGTGAACAGCTGGTCCACATCAGGGGACCAGCTCTAAACCTGCTCATCGGACCCTCACACTTCACGTCAAGGATGTTCACAACATGCAAAACCTCACCTCACAAAACCCAAATGAATCTTAATCTATGTCAATTTTCACACTTTTGAGCAGAGATGCAGATTTTGGTCAGTTTGGATTTTCCTTCGTAGCACTTTAACCAGCCCCATACACAAAGTCCTTAAAATACAAACCGTAGCAGAAGCTGCAGAGGTTGTGCTGCAACAGTTAGCCTCGGTTATCACTCATCACCCTGCCGTTTCGTGTCACGGCGTTCACCACACTGAAAGTGGACCAGAGAAACCAATGGAGACAATCATCCGAGGTACCAAAGTGGAGGAGGAGGGAGAATCAGGTTCCCCTTTTCCACCAAACCGGTTACAGGGCTGGTTTTGGACCAGTTTAATTATGTCTTGCCACGTTTAATGTTAATGTAAAGCACTTTGAATTACCTTGTTTTGAATTGTGCTGTATAAATGAACTTGCCTTGTTTTCCACAGCTCGGGTGTTAAGAGGAGCCACGTCAGTTACGTCTCTGCAAACGTCAGTTACGTCTCTGCTAACGTCAGTTACGTCTCTGCAAACGTCAGTTACGTCTCTGCTAACGTCAGTTACGTCTCTGCAAACGTCAGTTACGTCAGTTACGTCTCTCCAAACGTCAGTTACGTCTCTGCTAACGTCAGTTACGTCTCTGCTAACGTCAGTTACGTCTCTGCTAACGTCAGTTACATCTCTGCTAACGTCAGTTACGTCTCTGCTAACATCAGTTACGTCTCTAACGTCAGTTACGTCTCTGCTAACGTCAGTTACGTCTCTGCTAACGTCAGTTACGTCTCTGCTAACGTCAGTTACGTCTCTGCTAACGTCAGTTACGTCTCTGCTAACGTCAGTTACGTCTCTGCTAACGTCAGTTACGTCTCTGCTAACGTCAGTTACGTCTCTGCTAACGTCAGTTACGTCTCTGCTAACAGTTACGTCTCTGCTAACGTCAGTTACGTCTCTGCTAACGTCAGTTACGGCTCTGCTAACGTCAGTTACGTCTCTGCTAACGTCAGTTACGTCTCTGCTAACGTCAGATACGTCTCTGCTAACGTCAGTTACGTCTCTGCTAACAGTTACGTCTCTGCAAACGTCAGTTACGTCTCTGCTAACGTCAGTTACGTCTCTGCTAACGTCAGTTACGTCTCTGCTAACGTCAGTTACGTCTCTGCCAACGTCAGTTACGTCTCCGCAAACGTCAGTTACGTCTCCGCTAACGTCAGTTACGTCTCCGCTAACGTCAGTTACGTCTCTGCTAACGTCAGTTACGTCTCTGCTAACGTCAGTTACGTCTCCGCTAACGTCAGTTACGTCTCTGCAAACGTCAGTTACGTCTCTGCAAACGTCAGTTACGTCTCTGCAAACGTCAGTTACGTCTCTGCTAACGTCAGTTACGTCTCTGCTAACGTCAGTTACGTCTCCGCTAACGTCAGTTACGTCTCTGCAAACGTCAGTTACCTCTCTGCTAACGTCAGTTACGTCTCTGCTAACGTCAGTTACGTCTCTGCCAACGTCAGTTACGTCTCTGCAAACGTCAGTTACGTCTCCGCTAACGTCAGTTACGTCTCCGCTAACGTCAGTTACGTCTCTGCTAACGTCAGTTACGTCTCTGCTAACGTCAGTTACGTCTCCGCTAACGTCAGTTACGTCTCCGCTAACGTCAGTTACGTCTCTGCTAACGTCAGTTACGTCTCTGCTAACGTCAGTTACGTCTCTGCTAACGTCAGTTACGTCTCCGCTAACGTCAGTTACGTCTCCGCAAACGTCAGTTACGTCTCTGCAAACGTCAGTTACGTCTCTGCTAACGTCAGTTACGTCTCCGCTAACGTCAGTTACGTCTCCGCTAACGTCAGTTACGTCTCTGCAAACGTCAGTTACGTCTCCGCTAACGTCAGTTACGTCTCTGCAAACGTCAGTTACGTCTCTGCGTTTGCGTGAAAGTTGCAGCAACAACCAGGTATCTGCTCTAACAGGACTTGGTCCACGTAGTTCCTCCGTGGACACATCTCTAAAAGACAGGTTGTCTCCTCCTCCTCCCATGATGCTTTGCTGCATCCAGATTCATTCTTATCTGAAAATGTCTCCGTCTCCCAGTCTTGCTGTTGCCGTTGGTCTTAATAACTTCCCCCCCTCCACTTAAGTAAGCGGTTCTTTCCTCTAGACCAGCAAAAAGTTGGTGCTTCCTTGGAACTGGAGCCAGTTCTTTGTCCGTGGAAACAGAAAACCCGTTTTCCAAACTCAGCACTTGCCCCAGAACCAGAACCAGAACCAGAACCAGAACCAGCCTTGGAACCGGTTTGGTGGAAAAGGGGTAAGAGAGTATCAGACCCAACTCAAACCGTCTCCCCACGTCTCTGCTACCAGTTAATGAACATTTTACATCTGAAAAACGATATTCTGTGGGAGTTTACGCCGGGCCGCGCCTGATACGAGATACAAACCCTTGCAAAGACGATCCTGCAGGCGACTGATGATTAATTCAGAGGGATTCATCTGAACGTCGGTTGTACGTTGGATCCCATTCCAGACAAACGTTTGATGCCTTTTCATCTCTGTCTATTTTTCCTGTGTGAAAGGGGCTTTTGTGTCACTTTCAGACGTCACTCCCCGACTGTGTTTGAGCTTGAAAAGATATTCTTGGATAGTGATAGGGGGGAGGGAGGTCAACAGACGACATCAAAGGCATCTTTGAAGGAGAGAAACTCCCCCGATGACCCCGGATACGAGATACGAGACGCCTGAACGAGGAACAGGAGGTTGCATCACTAGACATGAGAGCGTCGCATTCGCCTCACGGTGAGTGACGGCTCCATCACCGCTGCAGCAGAACCAGGGATTCTGGTCATTAATGTCACAACCCACCCATCTGTGTCTGTGTATATATATATACATATACATATACATATATATATATATACATATACATATACATATACATACACACACACACACACACACACACACACACACACACACACACATATATATATATAGATACATATACACATACACACATTCATCCCCACAGCCATCAGACTCTATAATAAGCAACTGTAGCCACCCGAGTGCAATAACCTGTTTCTCTGAAAGTGCAATAACCTTCGCCCGCTAAATACCTCACGTATTTGTAAATATTGTAAATATTATCAATTTTTTTGGTTTACTATTTACTCTTGTACATTGCTCATTTTTCTACATTTTATATTGTTCTTTTTTTTAATTATTTAGCTATTTATTGGTTATTTTTATTTAAATTTTTTTATGATATACTTTTTTATACCTTGTCTTACTTTCATGTGTATTTGTATAAACCGTTGAGCGTGTGTTTTGCTGCTGCACAATTGAATTTCTCCTCTGGGAGATCAATAAAGTCTATTCTATTCTATATATATATATATATATATATATATATATATATATATATATATATATATATATATACCGTATTTTCTGGACTATAAGCCGCTACTTTTTTCATAGGTTTTCAACCATGCAGCTTATACAAAGGTTCTATTCTGTGGATTTTTCTTCCACCGCTCGGGGCGCTCTAACCGGAATTAGAATCAAAACTAAGACAAAATAAATGCAAAGAAGAATACGCTACTTCTTCTTTAGCAGATAGAAGTAGGTAGAAGCAGATTTCAAACAGATAAACAGATAAATAAATACAGGTTATTTTCTCTTGGTTCTGTCCAGTTTTAATCAGCAAAGTTGCTGCCGTGTTAAAAGACACTGTTAGGAAAGATCTATTTAGGTACAAACATGTACATCATTTACAGTTCAGAATCCTTCTGTACATGTAGTAAATATCTAATCTAACAACATAAAAATGTGCGGCTTGCATATTTTTTTTTTTAAATAGAGCGGATGCGGCTTATAGTCCAGAAAATACGGTATATATATATATATATATATATATATATATATATATATATATATATATATATATATATACACACACACACACACACATCAACCCATTCCATCTCATTCCTCCTCACATCTCCAGCCCACATTCAGCCTGTAATAAAACCGTACATCCATAATTAATGATGCCCTCTGCGCTGCACCAATTAAGGGTCCCGAACCCGCGACCGACTGACCTTTCAGCAACGAGAAAGATCCAGACACAACGAGGATGCACTGCCTCCTCGCTCGTCTGACCTTTACATTAATGCCGCTCCATCAAATCCAATCCTGCCTCCTAAAGTCCGACACCGGGGGCGGCAGAGCCGAGACGACGAGGTCGGGAACCTGACGACCCCCGAGCGACAGGTGACCCGCCCCTGATTGTAACGCATCACCGACATCATCCTCCGCACGATTTCATCAAGGAGTTTCTCCGGTTTATATCCCAGACCTGCTGCACGTTTACTCTCAGGGCCTGATTTACTAAGATCCTAAATAAAGAGTACTAAATTGCGTGTGCACTGAAAAAGTTTGCACGTGCTGTTGTTGTGTGGTTTGCGGGTGATCAACTAAGAATGCTTGCGCAATTGATAACAAACTGCAAACAGCAGTATTTAAATGAGGTGTTGCTTGTCTTAAGGTTTGCGCCATGGAGAGTCTGGATCAGAGTCGGCGGCAGAACAGATCTAATTGGGGGGCACATAATAACCAGCGGGGGGGCACAAACTGCCGTTCAAGAACGCAATACGATGTAAATGCTTAATATGAGTTTGCCCTCAACGATCACAGCAAACCAGTTTCAATTACACAACATACTGCAAAATCTCTTTTTAATACACACACACACAAGTGTATTGTGCACCCAAACTGCAAAAACACAAAAAACAACGACGTACAGGCCACGTCTCTCCCTCCCTCGCCCTCTCCATCTGTCTCTCATACAACGCATACACATAAAAATGTGAACGGTGAATCTCCAAATTGAATTTGACGAAATTAGACGGACCCAAACATTCCACATTTGCGTAATAATAAACGCCAAGGCTGGCGCCATGAAGTCAATTAAATGCATGTCTCACCTTTAGAAGAGTTGCACATCTTAATTTTCCTATTTCACCATAGATCACACTTTGGGACGCCTTCTTTATATTTTAGCGTTATTTCCGCGTAGATAAGAGTGAGTTTGATGCTCCTTAACAAGTTTTGTCCGCGGATCAACATCAACCCAGCTCCCCCAACCCCTTGCTCCCTGATTGGCTGATTTATGGTTCCGCGTCACACCAACGCAGAACCGACGGCGTAGGGTACGCGGCGACGCACACCGCACTGCGACCCTACGCCGTCGATTTAACGCAGAAGCATAATTCAGGCGAAGCTGCAGTCTCTGCGCTGATCCTGACACACCGGGTCGGAGCGGATTTGGTCATGATGTTTAACCTGTGTTTTGTGATTAATAAGCACGGGTTTTAATCAAATGTAATTTACGAAGGATGATTTCACGTTCAATAAGATAAATAATCAATAAAATACAAAGTTTTGGCACAAAGGCTTGGCCTGCTTGTGGGCGAGTGGAGGGGGGCACAATAAGAGAAGGTGGCAAGATATAAGGCGAAGAACTAAAGAAAAAGTGGCCTTTAATAAAACTTGTGCAACCATTTTTAAAATAGCATGCAGCAGAATAAAGACTCTCTCTCTGCGTATTCTTTGATTTTGGATGTCGCCTCCTTGCCACAATAACGGCAGCAGCAGATTAGCACCTTCCTTTCAAACGTATTAAAGCAGCACAACGTAACTTTCAGCTTTTCTGAGTTTGGCGGCATCTTTTGGACAAAAGCGGTAGTGCTTTACCAGAAAGAACACTACGTTTCCCATGAGCACCAGCGCGTACTGCCAGAAAGATCCTGTCCCGTCGCTGCATTTGTTTTGATGAGAGGAGACGGGACACTTTTCTGTTTCACCAAGTGAACAGACAGAACGCAAAAAAAATGATGTTAAACTGCTGGAAAGGAACTGGAATTTACCGGGATACCTTAAACAAGGAAGCCAGGGAGCGGTATATGGAGAAAATAATGACTATTAATTATTATTAATTATAATAATAATTAATCCCTACTGAAGAGCCATGTGTTTCAATAAATTTGTATAATAGTACAACATACAGTACATGTTTTGTATCCCTCTTACTTCTCTTTTCTTTTTTTTGACTGCTTTATTATGGTGAAGAGGCTCCGAGGCGTAATGAGCAATATTTTTGTTTTCCTCGTGAGATTATTTTTTTCCTCTGCAGCTACAAATAAGAGTTAATATTTTTTCCTCAACAAACTAGTTTTATCTGAAGATTGGGGTTAATTGCACCGCAGAGAGCTGGCCAGCAACTGCGTTTAGCTGGCGAAGTGGGGAATAAAACCCGTGTTTTGATCCGACCCCGGTCTGTGTGAGTGTTTGTGGTTTAAGGCTGTTTATGGTTCTGCGTTAAATCGGCGCAGAGCCTACGGTGTAGGGTACGTGGCGACACGCACCGTAGCTCTGCGTCGATTTAACGCAGAACCATAATTCAGGCTTTACTGTGTGGAAGCCGGTGTTTGGTCGTTACAGCTGCGATCCAAAGCGAGCCGACGACTCTTTCACTCTTTTACTTTGTTATATCAGATACTTGGCCTGCGTGGTTCTGCCTCCGAGCAGGAAACCGTTGCAAAGTTAAACCATTAGGATCTTTTCCCCACGTCTGTTGTGTGGAGCTGCTGCATCCATAACGCAGCAACAGGTTCTGCGGGGCTCTGAGCTCCAAGCCCCGCCCATTTTCATCTCGACTGCGAATCGGGAAGGAGGGGGAAGTGACGTATGCCGTAAAGCAGTCAAAGTCGTAACAATTTGTAGTTTTTTAGTGTGGCAGGGTTCCTACCATGCTCCTGAAAGTTACATAGTGCCAGTGAAGGCGATACAGACCCCTCAGACCATGACAGAGGTTCATTAAACCTGTTGGAAGTTGATGTACCATCACAATGACTCTGGAAATATGATATTAAGGTGGAAAAGTTACGTAGTGTCGCTTTAAATACAGACACAATCATAATACGCGCAATAACTTTCAGGCTTGGTAAATCTCATTGCGCGTGGTAAATGGACCAATTTGCATCTTCCCCTCCCAGTATTTAGGATTTCTGGCGGGTACGCCCCATATTGATTATTCATCAGGGCAAAAGTACTAAATGAATAGCGTGTGCTATTTTGCTCATATGAGAGACGCAGTCCTCTTTGCACGCTGTTAGTAGATCAGCTTGCACATTGGTTTGCGGGTGCTGTCAAGTTTGCACACGTTTTTACACACGCAAACCTTTAGTAAATCAGGCCCTCAGTGTCCTTTCCTGGGGAGTTCAGCACTAATGCTGTGTAACGGTACACACAAGTTTATGTGTTTATTCAAGATGTTTTATTTATTTATATAGATTATTTATTCATAGCATCTTTATCAAGATGCTATATTTATTTTTTAGAGTTGCAATTGGACACCGAAGTGCTTTCAAGTTTAAACATATAAGTTGTTGTATACACGTCTTTTTCGTCTCCAACTGTTTGCGTGATTTCAACGAAGCCGGCGGCTCTTCTAACTTCACACTCTCCACTCTATAAACTACTTGGTACGGGTTAGGAACCAAAGCAGGGTTCAGGTTAGTAAAAGACAGATTAGTAATATTTAGTTTTATAACATTAAGCTGCTGCATCAGTTACTGGAGTAGAGTTGAACTTTTCAACAATGACACGTCTCTCTCTCTGTGACCCGAGTCCCAGCGGGACGGCAAGCACCGAGGTCACGCCGCATCGCTTCACTCGTGGCGTTTCACCTCTTTTTTATTCTCTATTTCCGGACGGCTGAGTCTATGGAGTGGAAACTGCTCAGACGTGGCGTGAATCTTCAGCCGGACGACGAGGCGGGTGAATTCTGGGACGAGCTTCTGGGGGGACGAATCTCGGTGACTAGAGAGGAAAACTTAGCCCTGGCCACTTGGATTAAACTTTTAAACTTTGTTCCTAAAAGATCAGCTCTGACGTTACAATGATCTATCTACTAAAATCATAAGAATGAATCCTCATTTATGTCTTAAAATCAACCTGCTTCCCTTTGTTCTGTGTCATTTCTAAATATATATACAGGACTGTCTCAGAAAATTAGAATATTGTGATTTTCTGTAATGCAATTACAGAAACTAAAATGTCATACATTCTGGATTCATTACAAATCAACTGAAATATTGCAATATTAAATTATTATTTTAATATTGCTGATTATGGTTTACAGCTTAAGAAAACTCAAATATCCTATCTCAAAAAATTTGAATATTCTGGGAATCTTAACCTTAAACTGTAAACCATGATCAGCAATATTAAAATAATAAAAGGCTTGCAATATTTCAGTTGATTTCTAATGAATCCAGAATGTATGACATTTTTGTTTTTTTAATTGCATTACAGAAAATAAAGAACTTTATCACAAAATTCTAATTTTCTGAGACAGTCCTGTATGTATGTATATATATATATATATATATATATATATATATATATATATATATATATATATATATATATATATATATATATATATATATATATATGCGTTATACACAGAAGCAATTGCCAGTATGGAAATATTTTATGCGTTTATATATTCAAGATTCAAGATGCTTTATTTATTTATATAGATTATTTATTCATAGCATCTTTTTCAAGATGCTATATTTATTTCTTAGAGGGAAATTACTGTGCAGTTGCAACACAAGGTTGGAAAGTAATACAGGAAAAAGTAAATAAGTGAAATAAATATATTTAGGTTAAAATTAAAATAAGTATATATATATATATATATATATATATATATATACACACACATACAATATTTCCATACCGGCAGTTGCTTCTCTGATGTTCCCTCACCGCCTGTTTTCATGTCAGAATGCCGTCTTATGTGCGTTACCTTTGTCCCTAAAAGATCAGCTCTGACGTTACAATCATTGATGCCTTATAATCATCATCCTTCCCTTTGTTCTGTGTCATTTCTGCATCAAAACGCCTGATGTATTTTAGTCTAGGAACAAGTCCCTACCCGAGGTAGAACCAACCACAACAATGATTTTATTATCTTTAGGGTCTCCTATTAGTGAAATTGGATATTGTGGTTTTTGATTTTGGGGGAAATTTGTTTTTTTTGGCTCTTCTTTAGAACTAATCCAAACCCTGAAAAGGGGCCAGATTGGGCTAGTTCCAGTTCAAACAGGGGAAAAATTAGAAAAAAAGCCCATAACTTGAGAATGCTGACTCTTTTCTGCATCAAACTCGCTGAGGTTTGAACCAGGTTTCTGTCCACCTTCATCAAACAGTCAGAAAATGATTTACCTGAGAAAATAGTGAAATATAGCACTGTAATCATACCTTTAGTTTAGGCGGAAAATGTACTTTTTGGTAATAAGAACATATAGGACTCCTTTACTTTTCTCTCATTTATCAGCAAAACATCATAAATCCTTATAAAATATACTATTACTTAGTTGTCTTGAATGTTATTGAATACTAACTGGTAGTTTTATGGAGAAATCTGCTACAGTTCTCTTGTAAATGAGATGTATGTTCTGACCCATTTGGATGAACTGCTTAATTAAATCTACTGAAATCTGGATCATCTCTCAAATCTTATTCTTGGTAACTAATAAATAGCTTTTCCACAACAGGGTGATATAATCTCTCCAGTGTGTCCTGGGTCCTCCCGGTTAATTAACCCGTCTTTTATGGCGCTTCTCCACTAGAACCTACTCAGTTTGTTTCTAGAAACCCAGATCAGAAGTAGGAGGTTGGAGAAGCTGCTGTGACGTATTTGATTGTGTATCTAAAGGAAGAAGACAACAACACTAAAGATGTAGAACCTGGAGGAGATGATAGATGTGCTGCTGGATCTGTGGATTGTGTTCAATATCAAGTTAAAAAATGAGAGTGAGAGAAGCTTCAAGCGGCTTTTTAATGTTTTTTGTTTGTCTCTGCTGCTGAAAAGTGCGTTGGTATCTGAGCAGCTATGAAGTGAGAGAGCTCTGGTAGATCTGATCGTTCCTTATCTCCGTCTAGACCAGGGGTCGGCAACCCAAAACGTTGAAAGAGCCATATTGGACCAAAAACACAAAAAACAAATATGTCTGGAGCCGCAAAAAATTAAAATTAAGCCTTAGAATGAAGGCAAATGGCAAAAGGCGAAATGTCGAGATAAAAATTTTAACGTTGAGAAAAAAGTCAAAATGTCGAGAAAGAAGTCGAAATGTTGAGAAAAAAAGTCGAAATGTTGAGAAAAAAAGTCGAAATGTTGAGAAAAAAAGTCAAAATGTTGAGAAAAAAAGTCGAAATGTTGAGGAAAAAAAGTCGAAATGTTGAGAAAAAAAGTCGAAATGTTGAGGAAAAAAAGTCCAAATTTTGAGAAAAAAGTCAAAATTTCAAGAAAAAAGTTGAAATCTTGAGTAAAAAAGTCGAAATGTCAAGGAAATAGTCAAAATTTCGAGAAAAAAGTCAAAATGTCGAGAAAAAAGTCAAAATGTCGAGAAAAAGTCGAAATGTCAAGATTAAAAAGGAAAGGAAAAAGGAAGAAAAAAAGGAAAAGAGAAAAAAAGAGAAAAAAAGAAGAAAAAAAGGAAAAAAAAAGTTAAACATTTTTGAAAAAGCTCCAGGAGCCACTAGGGCGGTGCTAAAGAGCCACATGCGGCTCTAGAGCCGCGGGTTGCCGACCCCTGGTCTAGATCTTTTTAATTCTCTCCTCAGCACCAGGTTTATGAACATCTGCACCTCAGAGTTGGACCAGAACAGACTTCTGCTGCCGTTGCTGCTGGAATAAAATGAACAAGAATCTCCGTCAGAGTCTCTTTCTCTGATGTCACATCCTGACTCAGACGTCTGACTCAACCCCCCGACCAATCAGTGGCCTGGAGTGTGATGACATCACAGCCCGACTCAGCCGCTTAGAACCTCGGCAGAATAAATACAGAAAAGTATCTACTCGGCACGTTAGACCCCTAGTGGGAAAGAACCAAACCGAGTGGAGGAGAGTCGAGTAGGTGCTGGTGGAAAAGAACCATTAGAGACGTGTCCACGGAGGAGCTACGTGGACCAAGTCCTGTTAGAGCAAATACCTGGTTGTTGCTGCAACTTTCACACAAACGTAGAGACGTAACTGACGTTTGCAGAGACATAACTGACGTTAGCAGAGACGTAACTGACGTTAGCAGAGACGTAACTGACGTTAGCAGAGACGTAACTGACGTTAGCAGAGACGTAACTGACGTTAGCAGAGACGTAACTGACGTTAGCAGAGACGTAACTGACGTTAGCAGAGACGTAACTGACGTTTGCAGAGACGTAACTGACGTTAGCAGAGACGTAACTGACGTTAGCAGAGACGTAACTGACGTTAGCAGAGACGTAACTGACGTTAGCAGAGACGTAACTGACGTTAGCAGAGACGTAACTGACGTTAGCAGAGACGTAACTGACGTTAGCGAAGACGTAACTGACGTTTATAGAGACGTAACTGACGTTAGCAGAGACGTAACTGACGTTTATAGAGACGTAACTGACGTTAGCAGAGACGTAACTGACGTTAGCAGAGACGTAACTGACGTTAGCAGAGACGTAACTGACGTTAGCAGAGACGTAACTGACGTTAGCAGAGACGTAACTGACGTTAGCAGAGACGTAACTGACGTTAGCAGAGACGTAACTGACGTTAGCAGAGACGTAACTGACGTTTGCAGAGACGTAACTGACGTAATGACGTAGCTCCCTTTAGCACCCGAGCTGTGGAAAAACAAACCGGTTCTCAGCTGGTTCCTAGTTGAAGGAGTTGTGAACCAGAACCAGCTCTGGATCCGGTTTGGTGGAAAAGAGGAATGTGTGCTGGAACCATCTCAACCGGCGCTCCATCTCCTCGTATACTGAATGTATAATGACAATAAAAGCTTTACTTTTTATTCTTTATTTATTTTGTATTCTTTTTATTCTATTCCATTTTAATTGTTATTAAAGCGTACTCTTATGATTTTTGAAAACCGCGCAAAGTTATGGATAAGCCCTGAATGCAGACATTGTGACGTAGAATTGTCAAATTGGTTTAATTCACCGCACAAATTAACTACGTTTACGTGCAGTAAAAATTCAGGTTATTGCTAATATTCCGGTTACTGAAACATTGGGAATATTCCGTTTACATGGTAATTAATCATTCGGGATATCTGGATCAAACCAGCGACGCACGGAGAACGTGATGACACAATTACCGTCATTTCTGCTTCTTCTTCCTGTATCCAAATTCAAAACAAATGCTGCTTCAACTTTTCTCTCACCTTCTTGTAAATCTTCTATCCCGGTACTTTCTACCGTCTACAAATGCAGAAATGTAAGGGGTTATTGGTGTTTACATGGCCGTGCAAATTCGGGTTATTGCCAATATTCAGGTTTTAAATGGTTATTGAAGCATGGAAACACAGTCATTGTTACAGCTTCCTTTAGTAATCCTGAATTTGACCCGGTCTTTGTACATTTTGACCGTATAGAAACGTAATTCTTGCCATTGTAAGAATGAGATGAACCTGCTTTACGGTACTGCCCTTACTTTTTAACAACTTATGCTTTTTATTATTTTATCTCTTTTCTTATAATTTTATTTCATTTTATTTGTTAATTACTGTTTAATTGTGTCTCGCCACTTTTAATGTTGATGTAAATCACTTTGAATTACCTTGTGTTGAATTGTGCTCTACAGATAAACTTGCCTTCCCTTCCACTTCTGCTCCAGAGCACAAATCAATGTTGTTCAAAGCTCCAGGCTGAAAAACTCTTTAAATAATCAGCATTCCAACAGATGACTTGTTTATTCATTCATTCATTCATTCATTCATTCATTCGTTCGGCTCTGCAGTGCAGCAGCATCCAGATTGATGCAGCAGCAGCTTCAGGAGAAATATCTCAGTTTTGTACTTTTTATAATTCATCAGAGCTCGTCAAGGCCTCCATCGTTGCTCCGCTAGAAAACTCGTGCTCGTTAAAACAGCACGGAGTCGTCTGATGTCACGTCTTGCAGATAATTTCAACGTCTGCAGCTCAGCATAAACGCTGCACCTTCATTTCCGAGAAGTTTAAACATCATAAACAACATTTTTGTGGGAAATTGCAAAAAAGAGCAGTAAGGATAATAAATCATGCCGGGTATCTCCATCACACCAATCCTCTATTCCTTAAATTACAGATTTTATAATGTATGGACTTAGTTAAAACTAGAACAACAATAATAATGTTCAAAGCAAGAAATAAAGCTCTGCCTGAAAACATTCAAAATGTGACGATGACAAAAGGAGGGCCTTTTTTCCCCCTAATCGTGCCCCAAAAGTCACCAAATTTTGCACCAAGCCAGGCCTGGTGATAAATGTGATATTTAATGGTTTGCATTAATGGGCGTGGCCTAACGGCTCAACAGCGCCCCCTAGAAAACTTTGTGCCTCAAGCCCCACAATACGGTTTGACGTACATGCACGAAAATCGGTACACACCTGTATCATGTCACAACTTAAAGAAAAGTCTCTTGGCGCCATGGCCCAAACCCAACAGGGCTTTCTGTTTCCATTGACAAAGAACTGTCTCCGGGCCAGAACAACCGGTTCCAATTAGGGCTGGGGATCGATTCAAATGTCAAGAATCGATTCCGATTCTTAAGATTCAGAATCGATTATCAACATTTGATTCGATTCGATCCAATTCCGATATTGATTTGGGTTAGTGTTATTAAAACTTGTTTTTTGAGCTGTTGCATGAATGATATGACTGTAGTTCTGCAACATATTAATACTAGTATTATACTGAGATTAAACAGCAAGTATTGCAGCTGATGATGCTGTAAGGACCAATCAGCTCCCAGAATGCTGATAGAACTGAAACAGAAACATCGTGGGTCAGAATTACCAAACAGATCCAGGGAGGAAACACAGACGGATGAAATCACTTTTATTTTTTCCCACATTCCGTTTAATTTTTTTTCCCATTTTCGGTCTATTTCGGTTTTTAATTTTTTAGAATTTGGTTATTATCATTTTATGCAAATGTAACCCCAAGATAGTATATAAAGTAATGAAATATAGACAATTTATGCAATTATAACTGAAAACGTTATTTTTCTTTTCATACCTTTAAACATATTTAAAGGCAAAAACATGGTACCAGTTATTCTCGTGTCCAACAAAACATTCTTTTTTGGGCATAAACAAAAAAATACCAAAAGTTTTAATGTAATGATGAAAAAAAAAATCGATCTAGACATACAAATCCATTTTTAGGAATTTATTAGAATCGATTTAGAATTGGAAAATCGTTTTTTTTAACACAGGCCTAGTTCCAATGTAAACAAACCAGTTCTCAGCTGGTTCCCAGTTGAACGAGTTGTGAACCAGAACCAGCTCTGGAACTGGTTTGATGGAAAAGGTTTGTTACATCATTTCCATATGTCCTTACCCCCACGCTCTGGTATTGATTTTGATCTTTGGTACTGTATTTTACCATTTTGGTTTGCAAATGTGCAAAAAAAGGGGGGAAAAAATCAGCTTTTATGTTTTCTTACTAAATATTACAGACTGTGGTTCATGGTTTCAGTTCATTTGTAGAGATTTCTTCTGAAGTGACTCCACAATCCTCCTTCCTAAAAGTCTTAAAGGTCATTAAAGGTGAGCAGGAAGACATGAGGAAGACCAGACCAAAGAAGGTGAAGTTAGACGTCCCTGGCCTGGGATAACTCACTCTGGAGGTTCTGATCTTGGACATATTTTTAAAGCTCTTAACGGCCTTGCACCCTCATATTTATCCGAGCTTTTAACTGTCCGTCATCCCTGGAAATCCCGAGGTCAAAACATAAACCCCGGGGTGACGGAGCCGTCTCCGTTCCCCCCAGCTCTGGGATAAGCTGGAATAAACTCCCCGCCGAGATACGGCTTATTTCTGACCTCAGCATTTTCAAATCGAGGCTAAAAACCTATTTAAGGTGGATTTTAACACCCAGTTGTGTGCTTTCACTTTAGTACTTTGTGGGGGGGGGGGATTTGGATTTGTGTGTGAGTTTTGAGACTCCCCTGACGTGACTAGATCCACAAATACGTTTTTTTTAACACGGAAGGATCTGCAACCAATCAGATGTCTTCATTTGTTCCAGCCAATCATAAGAGCGCACCCACGTGGGGGACGCAGAGCAGTGGATAAAACACGATTTATTCATACATCTCAGATCGCGCTGTTTTCTTTGATCACAAGAAAAGCAGAACAGTGATGTCCTCTCCATACTGTTTATTTATCTTTTATCTCCTGTTGCTCTTTATTTATCTTTACTCCACCAACTCGAAATATGAATCACTTTTCTAAGCGAACGGCGCTAACGCAGTTCAAACAGCAGGTGTATCCGCCCCTTTAATCTGATTGGTTGCAGATCCTCCCGTGTTAAAAAAAAAACTATTTGTGGATCGAGTCACGTCAGGGGAGTCTCAAAACTCACACACAAATCCAGCGCAGCTCACAGACAAAAAAACATTTGTAAATCAGGTTATATTTGTGTGTGCATCAAAAATACATTTGTATATCTTGTCCTACGCACGTGTGAATTGTTCTGTGAATTTGTGAAACGGTTTGTGCATTTGTAAAACTTGTCCTGTGCATTTGTCAATTATGAGACTGTTCTAGCTCCATAACATAGGGGTGTCAAATTAAAGCATTAATTGCGATTAATTAATTACAAGAAGCACGTTATGTTTTTTAAATCCCTTAATCTATTCTTTAATCTCTAACTTTACTTTTCCATGCATGCGCACGTCTGCAACCGAGAGTCTGGCGGATGTTCTTGCCAAGTGGATGTAAACGGCTACGACTGCATCTGCTCGAGTCTGTTAAAAAAACATCAATAAATTACTTTATAAAGCCACTTTTTTTGTTGTTATATATCAATGTTTTGATCTGCCACAATAATATAATGAATTTAAAAGAAAAACACCTCAAGTTGAGGGCTTTTCTCTGCAATTTTAAAGTGAGAGTAAAAAAGAGATTAATTAATTACAGATCTGTATTCATTAATCCCTCCATTTTCTTTCTAGTTAAACTATGTCAGGGTGTTGTTCACCCGTTGATCTACGCTCTAACCCTCATCTATGCTGCTGAACTGTGGTTTAGGGACTAAAAGGAGAACATCATGGATGCAGGACATTAAAGACAGGAGAAGGTCAGTCATCCCGGACGGACTCGGAGTAGTTTCACTGGATTAAGTACTTAACATTTTCAGAGCTGAAGAGTTCTCACAGGATGTGTTTATTCCTTTACATGACTGTATATTTAAAAAGAAACTTAATAATCCTCTGAGCTGAGGACCAAAACTAGCACCACCTAGAATACCACCCTGATAATGAGAGCATCTTTACAAAGAAATGAAGTTTAATTAGAAACTAACTCAATTCAATTTTGTTTATATAACGTGTATTACAACAGAAGTAGTCTCTAGGATGTTTCCAAAGACCAGAACATGAACCCCGAGCAATTATTACTAAACACTTGCAGGTAAAAACTCCCCTAGTGGGAGAAAAACCTTAAACCAAACAGTAACAAGAAAAACTCCCCTTTAGGAGGAAGAAACCTGGACCAGGACCTGGATCATAATCAATCAAATCAAACTTTATTTGTATAGCGCTTTTCATGCATGTATAAAATGCAACACAAAGTGCTTCACATAAAACGTTAAAAAAAATAAAACTTATTAATGGTTCTAACTTTGGGAATGATTAAAAGGCCGGTGCCGGAGGATCTCAGGGTTTACAGCAACCTGATCTCACAAAAATCTGTGAAATGCCCACGACCTCTCACCACTATTTTCCATGGTATATACACGGAAAGTGCTATAATTCCGTGTGAGCACCACGGATATTGTACCATGCAAAGTCAATGGGATCCGTTGTCGTGATATATACACGGATTATGACATTATTAATATTTATATATTATTCTTTGTTATAGTGGCTAAATTATGCGTTTTTGTCACCCAAAGTACTGTTTGTTACTGTCAGTTTGTAAAAGCATGTTTTTAACGCTGTTTTAGCAGTGTTTTATTGAGGTTTTAATGGGAGCACCACGGATATAGTACTATGCAAAGGCAATGGGTTCCGTGGTCGTGATATATACACGGATTATGACATTATTATTATTTATATATTATTCTTCAACACTACATACTTACCTGCTGTATTCTACTGCCCTTTTTTTTAACAGCTTGTGCTCTTACAACGCCATATTAAAACAAATTATAAACCACATTAACACTTCATAGAAACAAAATAGGTCGAGGGATGAGGTATGAAAGATCTGTTTTGAAACGTTGCTTAATACGTTACGGCATTGAACACAACCCTTCCTGTCGCCGAGATAGGCAGCAGGACAAAACGTTAAAATAGCACTAATAGCACTACCGCTTTTGTCCAAAGGAGCCGCCAAACTCAACAAAAGCTGAAAGTTACGTTGTGCTGCTTTAAGAGAAAAAGGGAGTCCGACTCCGAAGTTAGAGATGAAGAAAAGAGGGAGGAAGCAGCAGCAGAACCAAAAAGATCCAGTAGGTTATTGACAGAATTAAGGGCCAACTAGCTAAATAACGTTAAGCCTAAAAATGTTAAACTTTACTGTCTCAGAACACGCTTACATAACATTAAACTGGAAATTATTTTAAAACAATATTGATGGCCACCGCATAAAGCAGTGTAAATACATCGGATTTAGCATGAACCTTTTAATTTATGTAGGCTATTATCTATATTATCTAGCTCTGTGCAGCTCTCATCTAGGACATTGTGCTCTGTTTCTTACTACATAATATACAGTAGTTATTTTAAATGGTAAAATTTAATTTTTTTTAGTTCCTACAAGAACTTTATCCTACTTTCACCCCTGCTGTGATGAAATTCTGCCCTGTATGATGTCACAGAGATCTGCTGATAGAAAAGACACTACAGAAGGAAATGAATTGGAACAAGGCGTGGCTTGTTCCTTTCAGATTTTGTGTGACAAACAAAATCAGAGAACTACATTTAAAAACACTACATAACATATACCCATCTAACACATATATCTCAAAATTCCTTGACATCGATAACAAAACTGAACCTGAAACTGTAACTCACTGGTTTTACGGTTGCTCTTATAGCAGCACATTTCAGAAAGAACTTTAGAGCTAAATACTCTGTAAAACAACGCATAAAATCAACATTGAAGGGAGGAAAAATAATAATTATTTTGAATTCAAAGAAAAGAAGTTATGTAGTATTGTCAATCTTTATATTTTATAAGGAAAATTTCACATTCATAAATGTAAATTCCAAAACTCTTCTCCATTATTTAAGTTGTTTTTGATTGAAGTTGATTATAAACTCAAGTCTCTTAAAAGTTAATTACAAATAAGAAATGTACATCAATGGTGGATATACATTCTGAGATTTTGCGAGATATTATGAAGTCTGTCACATCAAGGTTTTGCTTCTTTTATGCATTTATTTATTTTCTTTTTATTTATTTATTTTACTTTATTATTTATTTTTCTAACTTTTTCTTTAACTGTGCTGCTGATGTTGCACAGGTTGTGAACTGAAATGTCTGATCGTTGCACATTGTTTGTCTATTGCAAACCTTCAATAAAACATCAATGGTGAAGAAAAACAAAAAACTCCAGAAGGAAGCATTCTCACAATGAATGAAATTAAAAATCAAATTAGAAACTAATTCAATTAGAAAATTAATTAGAAAGTAGAGTCCCTTCAGAGCCTGGACACGTCCAGCTGCTGATGAGACGACGACAGCAGGACTTTGTGAAGACAGAAATAAAACCTGGTCAGGTTGAACAACTCCTGCATTAATTAGCGGTTCAGACTTTGCCTCGACTTTGACTGAAGTAAAAATAGCCCCCACGATGACTAACAGCACTCAGAAGTCAGTAGGTTAAAAAGCAAATATCTGGAGTCGAGCTATGAAGTATTTAAGCTTTCATGTTTCATGTATTACATATTTAAGGTCAGTCAATTATTGATAATTTGCTATTACGGCATTAAATGAGTCTACAAGCTTGTTTATTATAACAGTCCAACAAAACACTGCCGTGCACAATGTGTTAAAAACACGTTAAAAATAACATATTTGGATAAAACAGGGCACTGTACGGAAGAGTATCAGGGCCATGCAGGAGAAAAAATATTTGAGAGAGGAAGATTTATTTTTATCGTGCAATTGGTGAAAAAACTCGAAATGTCAAGATTAATGTTGAAATACAATTTCAAGAATAAAGTCAAAATTTTGTGAATAGTCGAAATTTCGCCTTTTTTCTCAACATTTCAACTTTTTTCTCGAAATTGTTCTTCAACATTACTCTCGAATTTCGACTTTTTTCTGTGTATAATGAAAAAAAAAATCTTCCTCCTCCAAAATATTATTTTTATTTTTCTCCTGCCTGTCCTTAATACTCTTCTGTAGCACTGTTTTCACACTAAATTACATATTACAAGTTGTTTTCAGAAGAATCCTTTTCCGGCAGCACTTTAGCTTCTGCTAACCGATAAAAAAAAAAAAAAACGTTTTTAATACCCGTAAGACGGAGTTATGACCAGGAAGTTGCTGCTGATGAGACGACGACAGCAGGACTTTGTGAAGACAGAAATAAAACAAAGATCTCTGGTCAGGTTGAACGACTCGCTGCATTAATTAGCGGTTCAGACTTTGCCTCGACTTTGGCCACGTTTCCACATACCCGGGTATTTACAAAAACTGATATTTCCCCCTCTACGTTTATAAAAATCCCATCATTTCCAGGAACCTGCATAAATATATGTTAAGGTGCTATGAGCAGCCGAACCTACAGGGGGCAGTGTAACGAGAAGATAAAGTCATGCTAGCCAATCAGAATCCTGGAAAAAAACATCAACAAATGACACGAGTAACTTCCAGTTACTTCCAAGATGAACCAGAGTCTTTGGTTTGGAGTGACAGAGAAGTGGAGTTACTTTTAACTCTGACGTTAGAATATAAAACAAGTAAAATACAAGAAAATATTGACGGTTACAAACTAATTGTAACCACAGGTCGCACACATGACGCTGGTGACGTTTCTGTCTCATAATGTGATGTTCTGAAGCCTAAATGTTCGTTTCTCTCCGTTTACAAGCAAACGTGAAGACGGAGGTTTTGAAAATCTCCACTTTGGCCGGAGTTTTCAGAAATGATGGTTTTTGGAGAATTTGAGCTTCATTTTCGTGTAAACGAACGTCCAAAACGCATGAAAACACCACAGTTTTTCCTACGTGGAAACTTTGTGAAGACAGAAATAATGTTGACAGCTTTCATGTTCCATGTATTACATATTTAAGGTCAATCAATTATTGATAATTTGCTAATTACGCCATTAAATGAGTCTACAAGCTTGTTTATTATAACAGTCCAACAAAACAGAGTATTAGGGCCATGCAGGAGAAAAAATATTGAGAGGGGAAGATTTATTTTTATCGTGCACTTCGAGAAAAAAGTCGAAATGTTGAGAAAAAAGTCAAAATGTCGAGATTAATGTTGAAATACAATTTCAAGAATAAAGTCGAAATTTCATGAATAAAGTCAAAATTTTGCCTTTTTTCTCAACATTTCAACTTTATTCACGAAATTTAGACTTTTTTCTCGAAATTCTTCTTCAACATTATTCTTGACATTTCAACTTTCAGAACTGTAACCAGAAATGAACCCTTTTTCTGCAGCTCAGGCTGCAGACGCCCCCGTTAATTACAGCTCAGATCTCTGGGACACATCCATCATCACCTCATCCTGCCGTCTGCAGAAAAAAAATGTATAAAAACGTGGACCTGAGTCTGATTTCTCCGTTTCAGATTCCCCCAGATCTCTGCAGGGTTTAGTGCGGCGAGGCGTGGAGGAGCTGATAAGCCGGAGCCAAATACCTGGATGTAATCAGAGTACTGGGCTGTCGGGCCGGCGATGTGAGCAATATCCCCGACTCCCGTCCACGTAGGAGTCAATTACAGCTGCGGCATGAGAGGGGGAACTAATCACTGGTTCCGTAGAGCACTTCTCAACTCTAAAGTACAGCATTTTCTGGTAGCAAGGAGCAATATTTGTACGTTTGTGAGAGCTAAAAGACTTTTACTGGACTCTACTGGAGTGGGAAAGACATGGACGTCGAATTTTCAGCCAGTCAAAGTCTTCTTCCTGCACATTTCTTATAAACTTTGTCTCCCAAAAATCTGAAACCAACAGGGCTGGGGATTGAAAGTCAAGAATAGGAAATGTTACTGATTTAAATTGGACTGAATTTGGAGATGAAACCTGAATTTTAGATATTAAAGATACAATTATCAACTTGAAATTACATTATTTACCATTATAGTAATCAGATTACACTGAAGAACTGCTGATCACCAGATTTCGTCACCTTGGTGCAACGGCATCTCAATGATCTGAGTCTGAGACCGAGACAAGACCAGGACCACAAAAAAGTGGTCTCAAGACCAAGACCGGTCTGAAACTACAAGTCTAGTCTAGTTTCCCTCATGTATTTGGAGGCGAGTGATTGGAGAATCGTCCCAACCCCGATATGAAACCATGGATATGAAACCATGGATATGAAACCATGGATATGAAACCACCATGGATATGAAACCATGGATATGAAACCATGGATATGAAACCATGGATATGAAACCATGGATATGAAACCATGGATATGAAACCACCATGGATATGAAACCACCATGGATATGAAACCATGGATATGAAACCACCATGGATATGAAACCATGGATATGAAACCATGGATATGAAACCATGGATATGAAACCATGGATATGAAACCACCATGGATATGAAACCACCATGGATATGAAACCACCATGGATATGAAACCATGGATATGAAACCACCATGGATATGAAACCATGGATATGAAACCATGGATATGAAACCATGGATATGAAACCATGGATATGAAACCATGGATATGAAACCATGGATATGAAACCATGGATATGAAACCATGGATATGAAACCATGGATATGAAACCACCATGGATATGAAACCATGGATATGAAACCACCATGGATATGAAACCATGGATATGAAACCATGGATATGAAACCATGGATATGAAACCACCATGGATATGAAACCATGGATATGAAACCACCATGGATATGAAACCATGGATATGAAACCATGGATATGAAACCATGGATATGAAACCACCATGGATATGAAACCACCATGGATATGAAACCACCATGGATATGAAACCATGGATATGAAACCACCATGGATATGAAACCATGGATATGAAACCATGGATATGAAACCATGGATATGAAACCATGGATATGAAACCACCATGGATATGAAACCATGGATATGAAACCATGGATAAGAAACCATGGAGATGAAACCATGGATATGAAACCACCATGGATATGAAACCATGGATATGAAACCATGGATATAAAACCATGGATAAGAAACCATGGAGATGAAACCATGGATATGAAACCATGGATATGAAACCACCATGGATATGAAACCATGGATATGAAACCACCATGGATATGAAACCACCATGGATATGAAACCACCATGGATATGAAACCATGGATATGAAACCACCATGGATATGAAACCATGGATATGAAACCATGGATATGAAACCACCATGGATATGAAACCATGGATATGAAACCATGGATAAGAAACCATGGAGATGAAACCATGGATATGAAACCACCATGGATATGAAACCATGGATATGAAACCATGGATATAAAACCATGGATAAGAAACCATGGAGATGAAACCATGGATATGAAACCACCATGGATATGAAACCACCATGGATATGAAACCATGGATATGAAACCATGGAGATGAAACCATGGATATGAAACCATGGATATGAAACCACCATGGATATGAAACCACCATGGATATGAAACCATGGATATGAAACCATGGATATGAAACCACCATGGATATGAAACCATGGATATGAAACCATGGATATGAAACCATGGATATGAAACCATGGATATGAAACCATGGATATGAAACCATGGATATAAAACCATGGATATGAAACCATGGATATGAAACCATGGATATAAAACCATGGATAAGAAACCATGGAGATGAAACCATGGATATGAAACCACCATGGATATGAAACCATGGATATGAAACCATGGATAAGAAACCATGGAGATGAAACCATGGATATGAAACCACCATGGATATGAAACCATGGATATGAAACCATGGATATAAAACCATGGATAAGAAACCATGGAGATGAAACCATGGATATGAAACCACCATGGATATGAAACCACCATGGATATGAAACCATGGATATGAAACCATGGAGATGAAACCATGGATATGAAACCATGGATATGAAACCACCATGGATATGAAACCACCATGGATATGAAACCATGGATATGAAACCATGGATATGAAACCACCATGGATATGAAACCATGGATATGAAACCATGGATATGAAACCATGGATATGAAACCATGGATATGAAACCATGGATATGAAACTAGGCCTGTGTTGAAAAGATTGATTCTCCGATTTTAAATCGATTCTCATATTAATTCCTAAAAATCGATTCATGTGTCTAAAGATCGATTTAAAAAAAAAAAAAAAAAAAAAAAAAATGTTTTTTTTTTCATAATTACATTACAACTTTTGGTACTTTTTTGTTTATGCCCAAAAAGGGAATATTTTGTTGGACACGAGAATAACTGGTGCCATGTTTTTGCATTTAAATATGTTTAAAGGTATGAAAACATTAAAGTTTTCAGTTATAATTGCATAAATTGTCTTTATTTCTTTGCTTTATATACTGTCTTGGGGTTAAATTTGCATAAATGTTAAAAACCAAATTCTCATAAATGTGGAAAAAATAAAACCGATTTCATCGTCTCTGTTTCCTCCCTGGATCTGTTTGGTAATTCTGACCCACGATGTTTCTGTTTCAGTTCTATCAGCATTCTGGGAGCTGATTGGTCCTTACAGCATCATTAGCTGCCAATACTTGCTGTTGAATCTCAATATAATACTAGTATTAATATGTTGCAGATCTACAGTCATATAATTCATGCAATATCTCAAAAAACAGTTTTATTAACAGTAACCCGAATCAATATCGGATCGAATCGGATCGAATCGTGATAATCGATTCTGAATCTTAAGAATCGTAATTGAATCGATTCTTGATATTTGAATCGATGCCCAGCCCTATGTGAAACCATAGATATGAAACCCTGTTTGTGTTCTGTTCCAGGGATGGAAACACCACGGCACCAACCTGCCAAGATCTGACAGGAGAAGTAAAGCGGTTATGGCAGGAAAGGTGCTGCTGGTAATTAGCTCCAGAGGATTCCAGGAATGAGACATCAAGATATCTTAATTAGTCAAATCTCAAAGCTTGGACAAATTTCTAAAATTACATGAATCGAAATCGTGACTCTGCCTTTTGAAAAGCATCATCTGGGGACTTGATCCATCCACGGAGATGAAGAGTAGAAATAGACCAAGCCTTCTTTTTCCCCCCATCTCCCAATAACATGGTCACGAGAGGTTTGTCCGGGACAATATTCAAAACACTGATGAGCTAGAATAATTTGCATAGAATATATGCATTTCTAATACATGTTTGATCGGGGAGGATCTGTCCTACGACGATCGTGGATCGTTCTGGACACTAAAGGAGGGCCCTCCACTAACAAAGATTCTTGGCCAAATGAAAAAGGACAAGTATTTGATGTGGGACTAGACCCAAGTTGAACTCAATCAAATTTAGATTTTTGATTTTTTATAGAGCGACGATGGAGTCCATCGTACGCTATGGCATCACCAGCTGGTTTGGGAACCTAACGGTCAAATCAAGATCCCAGATTGTTAGCCTGGTCAAAACAGCAGGGAAGATCATGGGAATGCCCCCCCCATGACCCTCCAAGAAATGTTTGATCAATCCATCATTCAGCCGGCCAACAAGATCCTGTCTGACCCATCCCATGTGCTGAACCCCGAGTATGAGCTGATGAACTCCGGTAGGAGGTACAGGCTCCCCCTGTGTAAATACAGCAGGTACAAGCACTCCTTCATTCCACAATCAGTCAAACTTATGAATAAGCTCCCCCAAATGGTTGGGGGGGGAGATAGGAGGCTGAGAGAAGCCGGCCCATGTGCACTGATCAACAACTGACGATGTGATCTATTGCAGTAAAGCTAAAAAGAATGATGATGCTAGCGTCGTCTTTTAACAATTTGTAAGTGTTTGCTGATTTGTACAGTGCTGTTGCAAGTGCTGCACATGCCTTCGTTAATGTTGATTATGTTGTTCATGTTATTATTGTGCCGTCTGTGTCTGTCTGTACTAGGGCTGTTCGATTAATCGATTTTAAATCGCAATCGCGATTATGTAATTAGAACGATGTTAAAATGTGAAAATCGTAAAATCGATTTTTCACTTTTTTTTTTTTTTTTTTTTTTAAACCTTGTCTGCACACATTAATGATTGATGGAAATACCTCTCAATACCTGCGACAAGTGCCCCATCGGAGAGGCTCTTTAGTGTAGGAGGGGGCGTTGTAACATGCCACCGCTAGACCAGCTCGTGTTCCTTGCAAAAAACTTGCAAATGTGAATATCAAATGTAATGACGGACATTCCACACCTCTACCTCCTTCATGGGTTGCATTATTATTTAGCATGCAAAGACCCAGTTTAGTTTAATTAGAAAATGTCTTGTTTTATTTAATTGGAAATATAACTAACTGTATGTTTGCAAGTGCTGATTTGCTGATTTTTTTTTCCAGAGATAAAACTTTATATTTTATTATATTTTTTTAAACTTTTTTTCAACTTATTCTACAGAGTTTTGCACTTTATTCATTCATTTTTGGTTTAATAAGAGCAAAGTTTGCACTTAAAGCCCAATGGGGCAAATGTTCAATAAAAAAACAGCATATTTGAAATCATTTCTTTGCCTTTTGTCAATTCACAAAATAATCGTAATCGTAATCGAAAATCGGATTTTGAGAGAAAAAAAATTGAGATTTTATTTTTGGGCAAAATCGAACAGCCCTAGTCTGTACTGCAGCATTGTGGCCTCTACTCCGAGACCAATTTCTCCCGTGGGAGATTAATAAAGTAAAACCTTGAACCTTGAACCTTGAAATAAAACTACAGCGTTTAAAAGAGTAAAAAAAAAGATAATGAAAGAGATGGGTATTTGTGATGTACAGTATGGAAAGAATTCAATGCAACGTTAAGAAACGAGATGTTTTCCTCCTCAGCACATTGAACCTATTCTAGGAAAATTGTCATAATGGACCTGTTAGCCCACAGCCCAGCGTACCTAGATTTAAATCTATAAAATAGTAAAAATACATTCACCTGAAGACTCAACTTAAAGCTGCTTCAAGGAAAGATGAAGGATGAAATAAAAAGAAGAAATTTAATTATACCTGTCGGCAAATGATAATGGAGAAGTTTCCCCATTTATGGTTTGGGAGGCAGGTAAATCCTCCCGGGGTAAAATTATTACAGGACAGGAAAAAACTGGATGATCTCAAGAAAGACGACACAAAAATGGCACTAAACGTAAAATTACTCAATATCAGATAAAAGACATTTTTGAGTCGGACATCCAGAAAAAAACTGACCTATTTGAAACAGAAGTTTTATGAAGTGGGAAGCGAATCAGCCAAGAATCCAACAGTGTACTCTAAATTAAAGACCCAAAAACCAAACAGGTGAGGCATGACTTCCAGGAAATTCATTGTTGTTTTGAAACTTATAACAAAGATGGTTCATTGGATCTACGCTTGCTTCACTTAATCTCCCAACAGTTAATGATGCGTCTCCAGGCTCTGGCAGGTTCACAGCAGACTGGTATAAAACCTTTATCGATTCCTTAACTCCGCCGTTAACTCAAACCTTCAGTTGGGTCGTGGAGAAGGGAGAGGTCTCTCCGTCTCTCCGAGGCAATTACAGCTGTGATACCGAAGGAAGGGAAAGACGAGACGGAGCGCTGTAACTTTCCATTTGGTGTATTGAACCAGGATAACAAACTTTTAAAATGGAAACGTTTAGAAACAAGACTCCCTGATACCGTTCATACCGATAGATCAAACTGAGGCCAAGACGGGATAACGTCGGGAGAACTTTACACATTATTAACTATATCAGTGGTCGGCAACTGGCGGCCCATGGGCCAAAATTGGCCCGCCTCCAATAATATCTGGCCCGCCAGATGACATTGAAAATCTGATAAATATATATATATATATTTTGTTTAATTATTTACTATCACAAAAACGACAATTTCATAGAGAATTCAAAGCCTTTATTTATAAAGATAAAATAAAATAAAAGTAGAATCTTCATGATTCCGGACGCACACAATTCTGTATAGTTCCCTGTCACCTGTAGCATAGGGGGGCCTTAATTAGAGGTGCACACAAATATTCAGGAGTGACGTAGGCACAGACTCCCGGCAGAACTCCTGAAGCTGTTGAAATGGTAAGACTATCTTTGTTTTATGCAAGCTAGCTTGCTTTAAAGTGATTTGTTGTGGTTTAAACTGTGAAAAATACAACTGATAACTTACCTTGAGTTTTGCTGTTGGTCTTTAAATGGTAAAACGTCCATTATATGTGTAAAAATACGTCGGAAAATCCGCCTCATTTACATATCCTCTCACTCGCTTCACTAGACAGAGAGCTGCTGCTCCGTGTGCACGTACTGTCCCCTGTGCTACTGTTCATATCATGGGTTTTTCATGTGTTTAATGTCGTTCTGTGTATTTTAAAGAAGGACTGCATTTGTTAGTAGCTTGGCAGAAAATAATATTATTATTACCAAGTTACTTATAAGCGGTTCATAACGCAGCCACAGAGTAAAGCAGTAATAACACACTAATAACAGTCTGTAGCAAATTCAAGTTACTTTATTTAAACTAATGACTTTCTTAAATTACTTTTTTGTACAAGATATAATAGTATAATAATACTAGTAGACTATAGATAAGGGGAAAAAAGTTTTGTTTAGTAGAAAAAAAAACATGCTTCGCCTGATTGATGTGATGTTCTGGCCCACCATTCAGTTGCTCCGAAAAAATTTGGCCCGATGCCAAACTTACTTGCCGACCCCTGAACTATATCAATAAATACAAGAGGCTGTTTTGTTGGGGTTGGATTAAAGTCGGTAAGATATTAAATGAGAAGTTTATAAGGACGATACAAGCACTACACAATAAAGCAACAGCTAAAATAAGAATTAACGGGGGGGACTATAAAACTATTTAGTGTTGGTAGGGAGTGTCGACAGGGTTGCGCCGTCTCTCCACTCTTATTTCCCATCTTTTCAGAGTCTCTGAGTCAGTAGATGAGTCAGGATGTGAAGATAAAGTGGACCAGTTTGCCTCAGGGAGAACATAAAGAACCCCTGTATGCAGATGATATTGTAATATACTTGGGACGTCCATCTACTTCCCTTCCAGTAAAGTGAGTTGGGAATCCAGGTCAATTAAATATTTAGGGGATATATTAAATTCTGACCCCTTATTCTCCAGAATTCAATCTGATCGGTCCGGATAGGATTCTCAAAATTTCGTCTTTTTTCTCAAAATTTCTCAAAAACGGATATTTCCCCCTCTACGTTTAGAAAAATACCACCATTTCCACGAACCTGCATAAATATCTGTTAAGGTGCTATGAGCAGCCAAACCTACAGGGGGCAGTGTAACGAGAAGATAAAGTCATGCTAGCCAATCAGAATCCTGGAAAAAAACATCAACAAATGACACCAGTAACTTCCAGTTACTTCCAAGATGAACGAGAGTCTTTGGTTTGGAGTGACAGAGAAGAGGAGTTACTTTTAAGTGTGACGTTAGAATATAAAACAAGTAAAATACAAGAAAATATTGACGGTGGCCAAACAAATGGTAAACACAGGTGTCACTCATGACGCTGGTGACGTTTCTGTCTCATAATGTGACGTTCTGAAGCCTAAATGTCCGTTTCTCTCCGTTTAGACGCAAACGTGAAGTCGGGGTTTTTGCAAATCTCCACTTTGGCCGTTGTTTTCAGGAATGATCGTTTTTAGTGACTTTGAGCTTCGTTTTCGTGTAAACGAATGGCCAAAACGCATGAAAACGCCTCCGTTTTTGCTACGTGGAAACGAGGAATTAGTTGATAGTCGGGGGACCCCAACAGACGGCTGATGTCGCTCCATATCAGCGACACAACTTGAAACCCCCAGTCAGGAATCTCCCTAATGGGGCCCCCTTACTAGCCAGCATCAAAGTGCGGCAATAGTGATTTACAATTTGAAAAAATGAAGCGAACATATCCCTCTGGGCATAAGATAGTGTGTATGTAAAGTTTCCATTAAGATAGTTATGTTATTTATTATTTAATATTCGTATTGGCCTGAATATACATTGAAATAAGACTGAAAAAGTGGGGGTCGTCTTACATTCGGGCTCTAGGCGTTATACCCATTCAGAACGCTAGATGGCGCCAGATATCTTTAAAGCGAATGCTGAACTTAACTCCCCAGGCCAAATCGAACCCCTGTCACGAAGAAGAAAAATAAAAAATAGCATAAGAAAGAAAAGAGAAGAGATAACAGAAAGTGGAGAAACGTAGCAACAATCTGGAGAAAAGAGGGTGGAAGTTCTGCAGGTTAACCGGCAGCTCAGGAGAAGTTATGATGCAAACTTCAAGATAATGATTTCAAATAGTCAAGATAGCATGCTTTTTCTCTCGAATATATTGTTATAATCATTTGTTTCAGATGTACTGTAATTATTTTCTGTATAAAAATTTAATTTGGTGTTAAAAAAAGTCTTTTTTTCAAATATGAGTCTTGAAAAAGAGGGGGTCGTCTTATAATCAGGGTCGTCTTATATTCGGGTCAATATATGTATGTACGTAAGTATGTTAATTGTTTAATAAAAGATTTCATGACTGATTTGTGGTCCTGGACTTCATTCATCATGATTCTGGGGGGCCCCATTCTCTCTCCAGCCCAGGGCCCCCAGGATGTCTAGATACACCCCTAGTTATCAATACATAGCGATGTCTGCGAGGAGGGAACAATGAAACGATTTCAAGATTGTAAAAATATATCTAAGATATACAAGGTGTTGCAAGAACAAATAGTAGCTGATGCAACAAATACTTTACAACAGCAGAAAAGCACATCAGCTCCGGAGAGAGCGTGGATGAATAATGGTGTTTCAGAGTCGCAGCTGAACAGATTTGGGTAAGAAGGATCACCTCCTGCTGCAGAGCCTGCAGCGATAATAATGCAACTCATTGTCTATGTGTGTTTGGGGAGTTCACGTCATTTCTAAATATTGGAAAGAAATGAAAGTGTCCTTGGAAGAAATAATGGAGAGTGATCCCCTCAGGATTGGAGACCATTAACTGTGCAGGCTATGAACATAAATACATGTATAATATTCTTTTATTAGCGTTTTACAAGGAGGTGGCTGACATTAGTCACCCACGGTCCGGATCAAAGCGGTTCAAGACATTTATGTGATGGAGGAGCTAACATTCAGTCTTATTCCTGATCAGGTTGAGTCTGACACATGTGGACAAACTTCTGAGCTTCATTTAATCAGGATTTGGGCTCAAATGACCCTAAGAGTATTAGGGCCATGCAGAAAAAAAAAATATTTGAGAGGGGAAGATTTCTTTTTATTGTGCACTTTTATTGTGCACGAGAAAAAAGTTGAAATGTTAGATTAATGTTAAAATACAATTTCAAGAATAAAGTCGAAATTTTGTGAATAAAGTCGAAATTTTGAGAATAAAGTTGAAATACATTTAGACTTTTTTCTCGAAATTGTACTTCAACATTAATCTCGACATAATTCTCGACATTTCGACTTTTTTCTCAAAGTGCATAATGAAAAAATATATATTTTTCTAAGTTTTGGGGTCGTCTGACGCTTTCGCCATTTCTGTGCATTTTTATTTGCAGAGGACAGTCAGGGGACGGAGATCATGGGACAGATCAACGGAATATTGTAGGGTTCTTGGTTCCCTTTACATCTAATGTTTTACCCATCCTTTACTTTATTTTCATTTAAAATGGTTCACTTTTGTGTTCAGGATTGTTGTCGATGGGAAGAGAAACCTAACGGGGCCAGCCGGACCTATACACTGGGTGAAAATTCTCCTGCAAACCTGCAACATTTTTGAAACTACAGAACGTTTACATCTTCCTACGGCCTAAAGTCCATGTGGAGTCATGCATCCTTCACAGAGGTCGTTATTAGCAGGAAAGCTAAACTTTGACGAGATGGAGAAGCAGATCTCTCTGACATTAATTAAATAAAACTAGTTCCAGCCAGCCTTTCATCCGAGGTGATCACGATCTCACTGCTGTTTGTAGATAAAGAGATTCTTCATTAATAAGTTCCCATACTGCAAAACTTTCTGAACTTCTAATATTGGCTCTAACGCGGCGTCACAGTGAGGTCGGCCAGCTGGAAAATTAAAAACGTCCAAAAGAATTGGACACAAATCAATTTGAACTATTGGAAAGTCTCAGAGGGGAAGAAAAGCATCACAAAGCATCACAATAGCTGAGGAGAGTTTAAACCGGCTCCTAAAACCTGAAGATGTCACTAAAATGCTCGTCTGGTACCCCCTTTTCCACCAAACCGGTTCCAGGGCTGGTTCTGGTTCACAACTCGTTCAACAACAAAAAAAGGGTGATATAATGTTGATATGCTTATGTTATGCTGCTGTAATGCTCGTGTGATTCCGAAGAATAAAAAAAAAAGAAAATGTCCTGTTTCTGCATGACGGAGACGTTGCTGATGAAGGAAGGCGGCGTTCTCCCAGATCTTTATCAGAGCCAGAAGCTTAGAAGTTAAGCTCTTTAAGGGACGGCTCGGGAAGCTTTTGTAACCGAGTATAACACCGGAGCGGCAGCCTTTCAGTGGAAAACAGTGATGAGCCGTCACTTTAATTAGTAAAACTGTCATTAAAGTGCAGGACTCTGGGTTATTTATCTTTTCCAGATGTGCTGGGACTTCTTCAGAGATGCTCCTGAGGTCAGCGGCTGTTTTGGGTCTTTCAGCATCATCTCTCCCTCTCAGGTACCGATCCAGAGAGGATCTAACCCTGATCCGAGCAGCCCGGGTCCTGCAGAACCTCTGCAGACCCGTCGGCACCTTTCCCCTTCACAAACTCTGCAGAAGAAACAGCCAAAAGGCCTTAAAATGTGTATGTGCGACCGCGGCGCAAGGAGAAAAGTCGGTGCAGCCTCCACCACCTTCTCTCCTATTGGACATCCCGAGATGTCGTCCCAGCGCGGCACGGTGAAATGAAACAATGTTCAATTCGGGCAGGGTTTGTGCAGCGCAAACCCTGCGGCAGGCGTCCTCTCGCCCGCTGCCGAGCTCCGCTCTGCACCGGTAGCACATAAATGAATAGGTAAAGCCTGATTTATGGTTCCGTGTTAAATCGACACAGAGCCCACGCCGTAGGCTCTGCGTCGATTTAATGTGGAACCATAAATCAGTGTAAAGCCAGCGGCACGCGGCACTTTGCACCCTCTCTGTGAAAGGGGTTTGTTGTTTTTCCCGGGGTAGGGAAGAGGAAACTCCTTCCGTGTATTTCTGACCAATCAGAGAACAGTTGGTTCATGGCATTTGTTATCAGCTTTGAACCGCTACAGACGGTTGTGAACACAAACCCCACAAACGAGAAACCAAACAACTGTATCGATTTAGCCCCTGAATCGGAACAAAACAAACGGGCCACAGGTGTGAAAGCACCCTTATTCACACATTTTTTGATGTTCTAAATTACCTTAAGGTATTGTTTTAAATGTTTTTAATACTGTTAACTACATGAGAAAGGGCAAATATGCTTGCTTTATGCCAATGTTTATTCAAGTATCATGTATCTTAGCAAAAGTTGTTCCCCTGGAAGGCAGTTTATATGTGCAGTCGTTGGATGCTATGCGAATTTTTGGGGAGGGGTCGGTCTCTGCAGCGGTCGTGTGTTTGAGATTTCTTACTTCGATGGTAATTCATTTCTAATCCACAGTACATGCAAATAACTTTAGTCTTGTCCAGCGAACCATTTGGCATCTTTTTGAAAGTCCCTTTTCATTCTCCATCTTTCACGCAGTCGTTCACCAGACTTTCGACCGTCAGAAATTATATAATGCGCGTTTTTTTTATCCTGCACGTTAATCGCACGCTAAAAAAATTGTCTGCGTTAAGAGGACGTTAAGTTAACGCGTTATTAACGTGTTAACTTTGACAGCCCTACTTTATCTTTTATCTTTTGATGAATGGAAATCCATCAAAATGCTGCCAGCGTGTCGGCGCTGCTGCGTTTGGCGTCCATTTTATCCGTTCATCACGGTCTCAGCGGTAAATCAGGGTTGGTTGCTCCGACATCTGACGCCACCGTTTCAGAGACTGAAATCCTCTGAATACCAGGCCTGTGTTGAAAAAAATCAATTTTCCGATTCTCATATTAATTCCTAAAAATCGATTTGTATGTCTAAAGATCGATTTATTTATTTTTCAACATTACAACTTTTGGTATATGCCCAAAAAAGGATGTTTTGTTGGACACAAGAATAACTAGTGTCATGTTTTTGCCGTTTAAATATGTTTAAAGGTATGAAAACATTCAAGTTTTCAATTATAATTGCATAAATTGTTTATATTTCATTACTTTATATACTGTCTTGGGGTTACATTTGCATAAAATGCCAAAAACCAAATTCTCAAAAATTAAAAACCAAAATAGACCGAAAATGGAAAAAATTAAAACGGAATGTGGGAAAAAATAAAACAGATTTCATAGCCTCTGTTTGCTACAGAAGAGTATTAGAGCCAGGCCGGAGAAAAAAGTCGAAATGTCGAGAAAAAAGTCGAAATGTAGAGATTAATGTTGAAGTACAATTTCAAGAATAATGTCGAAATTTCACCTTTTTTTCCTCAAGATTTCAACTTTATTCACAAAATTTTTACTTTTTTCTTGACATTTCGACTTTTTTCTCAAAGTGCATAATGAAAAAAAAATCTTCCTCCTCTAAAACATTATTTTTATTTTTCTCCTGCCTGGCCCTAATACTCTTCCGTAGTTTGCTGTCCTGGATCTGTTTGGTAATTCTGACCCACGATGTTTCTGTTTCAGTTCTATCAGCATTCTGGAGCTGATTGGTCCTTACAGCATCATTAGCTGCCAATACTTGCTGTTGAATCTCAATATAATACTAGTATTAATATGTTGCAGAACTACAGTCACATCATTCATGCAACAGCTGAAAAACTGTTTTAATAACACTAACCCAAATCAAAATCGGAATCGAATTGGATCAAATCTTGATAATTGATTCTGAATCTTAAGAATCGGAATCGATTCTTGACATTTGAATGGATCCCCAGCCCGACTGACTACAGGTGGGACAGGCTGGAAACGTCAGGCGTGACGGCGTCTCGGTTCTCGGTTCGTCACCGTTTCGGCCGACTCCCGCCGGCAGGTTTCCCTCTCCGACCTTTTCAGACGTCTCGTGCAGCAAAAAGGTCACAAATGTTCACGTTTCACTTCCCACGGCCGAGCCGGGGACGTCAGCTGCAGCTCCGGAGACTTCACACCGCCTTCACTTCCTCCCGGCTGTTACATCGGGGGGGGCGTCCACCGACCCGGAACAGCCCCCCCTGCTGTTCTCCTGCATCCCACCTCCCTCTGAACTCAGCATCCTGCTCGGTTTAAATCATTACTATTAATAAATCGTTCATCTGAGACACGTTAATGGAAGCCAACGCTGCCGTGAGCCTCATCCATCCGTATCAGTGAGTGCGTTTACACGGGAAGTTTAATACTTCTTTAATTCAGAATTAAAATTAAATCCAATTTAAAATGAGTAAAAATGACCATGTAAACACCTAATTCCGAATGAAAATGGCCATTCTGAATTAAACTTAATTCCGAAGTAAGTGGCTGGTTTATTCCGATTTTAAATCTGAATAGAATAATTCCAGATCATGTAAACACTCATTCCTCTTTAAATTAATCCCGGTCTTTCTTTCTGCTCGTTCCCTCACCCGTCTGTCTCCATGATCTTATATTCCGCTGGGCTGGTTTTCCAAACAAAGTTTCAAGATGCAGCAGCAGTAAACGCTGGTCAAGAGCAGAGACCATTTATTTAATAAATAGTAGGGGTGTAACGGTACATGTATTTGTATTGAACCGTTCGGTATAGCGTGTTCGGTTCGGTACGGAGGCGTACCGAACGAGTTTCCACACGGACATATTAAGTAGAGGACCGCACGTTGTGGAGCAGAGCGCTACACCAAGAAAGTATTAAGATTAAAGAAAAAAGCACTAACTAATGAAGAACTAAAGAGCTAAGCACATAATTGTGACAAGTCCAGTGTTTCCCCTACCATTGTTACCCCCCGGCCAGGCCTAAAAAAAAAAGGCTTCGTTGCCTAGTAAAGCCTGAATTATGGTTCGGCGTTAAATCGACGTAGAGCCTACGCCGTAGGGTACGCCGTAGGGTACGCAGCGACGTGCACCGTACGGCCGCTCGCTGCGTACCCTACGCCGTAGGCCCTGCGTTGGTGTAACGCAGAACCATAAATCAGCCTTAACGATGCGAGTACCGCTGCTGAGAGCGCGGGCATATTATTATACATTATGGGATGTATAGAGTTTGTAGCTAGCCAACTATGGCGCCGGCCAAAAAAAGAAAAAATATTGCGGGCGACAGACAACATGATATAAAGAAATGTTTCTGCAGGTCCGTGTGTTTGTGTTTGCATGTGACGCTGCAGGGAAGCATGAAGGAAAACACCGCCTGGCTCTAGTTGGTGCCCCTTTGACATCTTCTTATCCTAGTTACATTAAAAACCCAGTTGTGCTTTCTTCTTTGAAAATTTTGAAACAATTTAGACAACATTTCAATCTTTCTGCTCCCACTTTATGCAGCCCGATTTGCAATAATCATTTGTTCCCTCCCTCTAATTTGGATGTGACGTTTGCCTTGTGGAGGGAGAGAGGCTTGACTCACTTCTCAGATTTATATTTAAAAGGCTCATTTGCCGCTTTTAACGATCTTCAAGTCAAGTATAATTTACCCCAGTCTCATAGGTTCCGTTTCTTTCAGGTTCGTGATTATGCCCGAACACACTTTGATTCTTACCCTCAACGTCCATCAAGTTCACTTCTTACTGAGGTGCTTTCACTTCCCAAGGCCCAGGGCAGGATTTCGATTTTGTATGATCTCATATCTTCCTCAGGGCTGGCCTCTCTTGTGGGGCTCAGGGATAAATGGGAAAGGGAACTTGAACTAAACATGTCAGATGAATGGTGGGAGGAGGCTCTAATCAGGGTTAATTCTACTTCTTCATGTGCCCGTCTAAATCTGATTCAGTTTAAGGTCTTACATAGGATCCACTTTACAAAGGCTAAGCTCAACAGGTTGTTTCCGGATAAGAGTGACACTTGCGATAGATGTGGCGGGTCTCCAGCGGACCATACTCATACTTTCTTTTCTTGTCCAAAACTAGCCGAATTCTGGTCCTGTTTCTTCAAAAGATTAGGCGAAGCTCTCAATATTACATTGGAACCCTGTCCTTTGATAGCTATTTTTGGAGTGCCCTCTGTACCAACCAGCCTGACCAAGAAACATTCTGATGTTGTGGCTTTTGCCTCGCTCATAGCTCGCAGACGTATTCTGCTATAGTGGAAGGACCCCAATCCGCCTTCTCCTACTTCCTGGTTGAGTGATTTGATGTCCTTCTTGTCCTTGGAGAAGGTGAAATACTCTATTAGAGGCTCAACTGCTAACTTTTACATAAGATGGCAGCCTGTCATCACCTATGTGAATACTCTTACCTCTCTGGATCCTAGCTGATTCTATGTTCTCATGCTGTGAGGTGGGCACCCAGGGCATCCCTCGTATTTATTAATTTTTTTTTTTTTTTTTTTTTTTTTTTTTTTTTTTTGTATAATTAATTTGTTTTTTGTATGTACGGTTTATTTCATTTAGCTGATTTTATATAGTCTCTTTTTCATCCTTTTTATGTACCCTTGTTATCACTTACAGGTTTTGTTTTGTTTGTTTTATTCTGTTTAATTACTAATTAATTAATTTTCTTTTTACATTGTTTTTCTAAAGTCGAGGGGGGTGGGGGGGTTGTTGGAAAGTGCTGCTCTGTTCAGGTTTTAGCACGCCTTTCTCGGAAAATGGGGGAAAAAAAATACGGAGGACCATGTATCTTGTGTTGGATTTCTGTATGTCATTGGTTCCCAATAAAAATATGTGAAAAAAAAAAAAAAAAAAAAAACGCCCGACGACACACCAGGCGTCCGCGGGGTCCTAGCGCCGGCACACGTAGAGCCAATGTTATTTTGTGTGTGTGTAATAAACAACTAGCACGTTTATATTTTGCATTTTGTTTTCTTACTGTACCGAAAATGAACCGAACCGTGACCTCCAAACCGAGGTACGTACCGAACCGAGATTTTTGTGTACCGTTACACCACTAATAAATAGAAATCATTAAAAGAACAGATGGAAACAGGAAACATCAAAATGGTGAGCTTTTCCAAGTTGTAGCGGCTAAGTTAGTTTTTCTTCCGGTAGACGTAACTTTTTTTTTTTTTTTTGGGGGGGGGGGCTGACATCCGCAGGTGAGCAAGCCAATGTGTATGCAGAGCCGTCTGGGAGATTTGCGAGGCCCTGTGCGAAATGGCCGGGGGGGGCTCTCACATACACACACACACACACACACACACACAGCCACACAGACATATACATACACGCAACATTTTTGGGTTTTTTGGGTCGGATCGGGTGTCTATATGCGCAATTTTAACTCTCCAATTATCAAAATACTGCATACCTTCCCCTGCCTCATCATCATCTCTTGCCTCGACGCGGGGCCCCACGGCTGCTGGAGACCCGGTCAGATCGGTGATTTTTGTAACAAATGTATCAAACCAGCCTTTCAGAGAGGCATTAAACTCTTCCATTTTCTTTAGTTTTTTTCTTTTTTCATCCCCTGATGGAAATTTCCTGAATCTGTCTCGTTCTCTCGACATTGTGTGACAGTTTGTTCCAACTCCACCGTCTGGATCAGAGCAGCTTGTGTCTGCGCTTGGTCTGATCAGTTGTATTGAAAAACAGACACGCGTCATCATTGCACATATATTTATTGATATGCACAGACTAGTACACATTTACGTCTGTAATGGAACGTGACTGTTGATATTTATAAGTAAAAAAAGGAAAACAATTTTTTTTAAATTAAAAAATTGAGAAAAAAAAAACAAAAAAAAAAAAACGGCCCATAGCGCGAGGCCCCGTGTGTGTGTGTGTGTGTGTGTAATTAATTCCGAATTAAAAAACATCATGTAACCGTGGCCAATAAAAGGTCGACACACACGCGTTCGTCAGAGAAGCAAAGAAATGTGTAAAATTAGGGGAGTCAAATTAGCGCGTTAAGTGCGATTAATTAATTACAGGCATATTTAGTTAGTTAGATTCAATTTATTTTTCTTTTTTGGAAATTCTTTTTGCATCTGTGGCAGTCAGAATACATGGTCAAAAACAAAAACACAAAACAATATACAAGACAATTCGACATAGAACGATTAAGTGCAGTAAAGTACAACACTAAACAATAACATAACTTAACACAATGATCCTAAAGTGCTTGTTTTACCCATCCTTTACTTTATTTTCATTTAAAATGGTTCACTTTTGTGTTCAGGATTGTCGTCGATGGTCGAATTTAGCGCGTTATGTTTTTTAATCTTAATCTATTTTTTAATGTCTAACTTTACTTTTTCTGTTTGCGCCTTTATTTTGAAAGGATGTAAATGGCTAGGACTGCATCTGTTCAAGTCTGTTAAATAAAGAAATAAATGACTTTATTAAGCCACTTTTTTTTGTTATATATCAATGTTTTGATCTGTACGGAAGAGTATGCAGGAGAAAAATAAAAATAATATTTTAGAGGAGGAAGATTTTTTTTTATTATGGACTTCAAGAAAAAAGTCGAAATGTCGAGAAAAAAGTCAAAATGTTGAGATTAATGTTGAAGTAAAATTTCGAGAAAAAAGTCTAAATATATTTTAACTTTATTCACGAAATTTTGACTTTGTTCACGAAATTTCGACTTTATTCACAAAATTTTTACTTTATTCTTGAAATTGTATTTCAAAATTAGTCTCAACATTTCGACTTTTTTCTCGAAGTGCACAATAAAAAAAAAATCTTTCCCTCTCAAATATTTTCTCTCCTGCTTGGCCCTGATACTCGTAGATCTGCCACAATAATGTAATGAATTTAAAGGAAAAAACACCTCAAGTTGAGGGCATTTATGAGCGATTTTTAGGTGAGATTAAAAAAAAGAGATTAATTCGATTCATTAATTACAAATCTTAATTAATGAATCGCTAAAAAATGTTAATCCCTTGACAGCACTACAGTATGGAAAATACCTTTAAAACCAGGAACAAGAAGTTATTCCAGCATGGAGAATTAACACTGAATCACGGCTTCTTGAATGATGCAGATGTGATATTTGTCTCAGCGTGTGTGTGTGTGTGTGTGTGTGTGTGTGTGTGTGTGTGTGTGTGTGTGTGTGTGGATATCAGGAATAAATTTGGAGATGTTATCAGCTCTAAGACGGATTGCAGATCATCAACTTGACTTTATCAGTCCTCAAACATGAACTAATGATCCCGTCAGTCACGGTGATTGACAGACGGCGTTGAGAAGCTGATGTCTTGTGTCTTTATTGATCTGGTCCATTAAATGTTCCCGGCGCCGGAGGAGAAGGAAACTAATGCTGATCGGGGTCAGCAGCTTCCACGACCGGAGTGCAACTAACAAAAGGAACTTAGGTATTTCAATCTGATAAAAGACAAAGATCTGAAGCGTGGCGCTCCAAAGATCTGCTGATGTGCAGCATAATATGTCACTTAATTTACATTCACCCATATTTGTTCGCCTCATCTGGAGACTACGCCGACTAATAAATCCAACACTGAGGTCGAGGTTGCCAGATCTGACAGATTTCAGCCCAAACGGGATGAAAAACCCGCCGAAATAATGAAAAACCAGCTCAAATCTTATATTCTTTGTGTTAAAACTGTAAATTATTACAAAAAAAAGCAAAAAAAAAAGTTCCCGCTCCAAACAAAGATGAAGATTAAATTGAGTAGATTAAAGGAAATGTAAATGTAAATGTACTTTATTTATATAGCCCTTTACAGCCACCTCTAGGTGAGCCAAAGTGCTTTACAGAATAAAACATACAGAAATATAACATACAATCATAAGACAAAGCAAAAAATAAATAGAATAAAAGAAAAAGAGTAAAAAGTGTTGCAACACTACTCTGTATTAAAAGCCATTCTGAATAAATTTAAGCCTTGATTTAAAAAGGCCCAGGTCATAACGATGAAATAAAACACCAGCGAATTTATTGAGCAAGTTTCTACTTTTCTCTGCCATAATTGAAACTTTTTTGTTAATTTCTCGTAAATATTTTGTAAAAACCAGGAAAAGCAGCCCAGATTTTATCAACCCGCCCAGTCCTGTAGTTTTCAGCCCAATTAGGCTGAAACTTGCTCAACCTGGCAACCCTGACTGAGGCGTCCAACAAGTGTAAACTGATTCATTTCTCCTCAAAAGGATTAAATACACATTTCCTTTTCAAAGTGTAAGAACATTTTTTATTGATGCCTGGATAAATTCTCTCTAAAATTAAGATTCAAAAATTAAGACCCTTGGATTGAGATTTAAGACAAATTTAAAGACATTTAAAGTCCTTATTTTAGGAAAATGGACGTTAGGACTTTTCAGGACTTTTTAAGGACCCGTAGCCACCCTGTCCACGTTCAAGTTTCTACTTTTCTCTGCCATAATGGAAACTTTTTTGTTACTAATTCCTCCTAAATATTTAGTAAAAACCAGGAAAAGCAGCCCAGATTTTATCAATCTGCTTAATTGGGCTGAAACCTGCCCAACCTGGCAACCCTGACTGAGGCGTCTAATAACCAGTAAACAGGTTTATTTCTCCTCAAAACGATTAAACAAACTTTTCCTTTTCAAAGTCAAAGTTTTTATTGATGCCTGGATAAATTCTCTCTAAAATTAAGATTAAAAAATTAAGACCCTTGGATTGAGATTTAAGACAAATTAAGACATTTAAAGGCCTTATTTTGGGAAAATGGACTTTAAGAGCTTTTGAGACTTTTTAAGGACCCGCAAGGTCAAAAGAGGAGACTAAACTCTTCTACGGTTGATGATGAGGTGAGATAAAACCTCGTTTACTCAAAACATCCAAAAGGAAGATCTGGCTCCATCAGGGCGATGACTGACGACAACGTGCAAGACGTGAAGCAGAGATTAGTCCAGGGGCCACCGTTAGTTCAGGGGCCACCGTTAGTCCAGGGGCCACCGTTAGTTCAGGGGCCAGAGCCCGACATTTCACTGGTCAGAACCACTCAAGAAAAAACAGATCCATGTCTATAGATGATATTTTCGGTTAAATTTGTTGAAATTTCATGAACTAGTAGACTAGTATTCTGCAAATTATGTTTAAAGCTCATAAATAAACTTTACCGAAAGCAAGTATGACTTAAAAGGAACAGAGATTTTTTAAAAACCAAGATTCAGGACTAAATTGATGGAACGTTGTGTTTCTGTGAAAGGAATCAGTTTATGGAACAATCTGAATAAAGAAAACAAAGAATCCAAATCAAACATTACAGAACAATTAAAGCCTGTATGTTAAGGAAATATAACGAAAAATGTTGAGTTTGATTGACATACCCCTAGGCGGTGGTAATTTTATTTTAATGTTATTTTAATTTTATTTTAGTTGTTTTTATTCACTTAGTTGTTGTTTTTTTATTATTATTATTTTTAATTTATGTTATTTGTGAAAGGGGCAGATCAGATAAGATTCTTCTTCTTTCTGCTCCTTTTCATTAACAAGTTAGGAACATTTGTATTTGTATTGGTATTGAATTGTTTTGTTTTTAGAATGAAATAAAGAATAAAAATTAAAATGAAAAAAATATTTTGGTATAAAACCTTCCTGAGTGGCAGCTGGATCAGAGTTATCAGCTCATGAAGTTCAGAACATTACATTTAGATGCTGCTGCATATCCTGTTTAGACTCATGTAGGAAATCTGTCAATGTTTCACAATATTGTCTTTGGTATCATTTTAAAGGAGAAGCTAAGATGTGATACATTTCCTGAATCCTTATGGTCCTGTGAGTATTCCAATTTTTGTATTTTGTGTCTCTGTTGTTCCTAGAGGACACAGGGATAAAAGATAGTATATCATTTAGGCGAAAATTGTGTAAAAATGTGTGTTGTAGGAATGGGTGATATTTTACCGTTCACGATAAACCGTCAAAAAAATTCCCCACGGTAAAAATTTGTATCTCACGATAAAAACGATAAATTCCTGTTGATGATGTTTTTGTGTAAAACTGATTTATGGAAGGAAGGAAGGAAGGAAGGAAAGAAGGAAGGAAGGAAGGAAGGAAGGAAGGAAGGAAGAAAGAAAGAAAGAAAGAAAGAAAGAAAGAAAGAAAGAAAGAAAGAAAGAAAGAAAGAAAGAAAGAAAGAAAGAAAGAAAGAAAGAAAGAAAGAAAGAAAGAAAGAAAGAAAGAAAGAAAGAAAGAAAGAAAGAAAGAAACAAAGAAAGAAACAAAGAAAGAAAGAAAGAAAGATAAATTCCCATTGGTGTAGTTTAGTATTTAGTATCTTTTAGAGCAGTGATTTGGCTCCAAAGACTGAATGTGGAGATAGATTTATAGTTACAAAGGTGGAGTTGAATTGGTATTTTTTCTATCGTCATTTTTATCGTTATCAGGATAAATGCCAGAAATGATCATGATACATTTCTTTAGTCCATACCGCCCATCCCTAGTGTGTTTCTAGTTTAAAGAGCTGCAGTGACCTCTATGATGGTCAGAAAGATTCACATCTTAGCTTGAATGATGTTTAAAATGACACCAAAGACAATATAGTGAAACATTAACAGATATGCTGTACTTGAGTCCAAACCAGGATATGCAGCAGCATCTAAAATGTAATTTTCTGAACTCCATGAGCTGATAACTCTGATCCAGCTGCCACTCAGGAAGGTTATCGTACCAAAATATCAACTACAGATATGGATCTTTTCAAAAATTGTCGTCAGTCATCGCTGTGATGGAGCGATGACTTTTGGACGTTTTGAGTAAACGAGGTTTCATCTCACTTCATCATCAGCCGTAGAAGAGTTTAGTCTCCTCTTTTGACCTCGCGGGTCCTTAAAAAGTCTCAAAAGCTCTTAAAGTCCATTTCCCTAAAATAAGGCCTTTAAATGTCTTAATTTGTCTTAAATCTCAATCCAAGGGTCTTAATTTTTTAATCTTAATTTTAGAGAGAATTTATCCAGGCATCATTAAAAAGTTTTCTTGGACTTTGAAAAGGAAAAGTTTGTTTAATCGTTTTGAGGAGAAATAAACCTGTTTACCGGTTATTAGACGCCTCAGTCAGGGTTGCCAGGTTGGGCAGGTTTCAGCCCAATTAGGCGGGTTGATAAAATCTGGACTGCTTTTCCTGGTTTTTACTAAATATTTAGGAGGAATTATTAACAAAAAAGTTTCCATTATGGCAGAGAAAAGTAGAAACTTGAACGTGGACAGGGCGGCCACGGGTCCTTAAAAAGTCCTGAAAAGTCCTAACGTCCATTTTCCTAAAATAAGGACTTTAAATGTCTTAATTCGTCTTAAATCTCAATCCAAGGGTCTTAATTTTAGAGGTAATTTATCCAGTCATCATTAAAACTTTTCTTACACTTTGAAAAGGAAGGTTATCATACCAGAATATCATCTACAGATAATGATATTTTCAAAAATGATAAGCTAGTTTTGTCACCTTGAGTGGTGCTGATATCTGGCCTGGAACACGGACTAAATTAGTGAAACGATGGCGTTAGCCGGAGAACCAGGTGCCAGACACGACGGGAAACATTAGTGAAGCTAAACATGTGACGTTCCTGTCAGACCGGAGAGCCGTCGGCACTAGGGATGGGCGGTATGGACTAAAACATTTATCACGATCATTTCTGGCATTTATCCCGATAACGATAAAAAAAATACCAATACAAAAATGTCATTAACAGGAATTTATCTTTCTTTCTTTCTTTCTTTCTTTCTTTCTTTCTTTCTTTCTTTCTTTCTTTCTTTCTTTCTTTCTTTCTTTCTTTCTTTCTTTCTTTCTTTCTTTCTTTCTTTCTTTCTTTCTTTCTTTCTTTCTTTCTTTCTTTCTTTCTTTCTTTCTTTCTTTCAGGCCAATTTCCTCCCTCCCTTCCTCCCTTCCTTCCTTCCTTTTTGACGGTTTATCGTGAACGGTAAAATATCACCCATCCCTAGTCGGCACCGACGAGGAGCTCCGTCTCCGTCGGGTTAGGCAGATATTCAGCCTGCGCTGAGTCTGAGGAAGTGGAGGCTGGATCCAGACAGACGCTTGAAGAGAAACGTCTCAGAACAAACACGATTACGACGGTCGGGGGGTATGATGCTGTTCTGTTACATAATGTGGCGGCTGAGGCTCGGTCTGGCAGTAAATACCACTCTCTCTCTGAACGTGTAAACAACACGGCTGAGAAACAGCAGAACAGCAGCTGCACAGAATAACGCTGGTTTTACAGTCTGGCTGCTGAAGAAACTGAAGAAAAGACCCGAGTGGAACCAGTGGAACCAGTGGAACCAGTGGAACCCCAACCAAAGTCCACTCTTGGTGTAAAGGACCAGTTGTCCTTATTTGGTCATTCCTTTATTAGGTCACTTCTTTTGTACTAATATTTACAGAGCTGGGTAGTAACGAGTTACATTTACTCCGTTACATTTACTTGAGTAAGTTTTGGGAAATGTTGTACTTTTAGGAGTAGTTTTGAATCACTATACTTTTTACTTTTACTTGAGTAGATTTGTGAAGAAGAAACTGTTCCTCTTACTCCGCTACATTAGGCTACGTTGAGCTGTTACTTTTCTTTTATCCCTTTTATCCACGTACGCGTCAATCTCATGACATCACTGGTGATTCTTTGGGAAAAATGTTTGTTTTTTGCATGTTTTGTCACATTTACACAGACTCAAACACACACAGAGTTTCTATGAGTTCATGTTTGTTCTAGTTCTGCTGGTTAAAAAAGAAAAGTACAAACGCTTGAAGTTTTGTGCTACTTGTGCTTAATTTATTTTTTTATTCTGTTATTTTATTTATTTTATTTATTTATGAAAGTACTTGAATTTACTTTAAGATTATTTTAATTTAAGCTATTTTTTATTTTTTATTAATTTTAATTTATTTTATTTTTTTATTGATTTAATTTGCCTGAAGATGATTATTTTGTACTTTTGTCTGTTTGAATGGTTGTAAAAAATAAATCAGACGTTACTCACAGTTTTTTCACCAAGTACTTTTTTACTTTTACTCAAGTAATTATTTGGATGACTACTTTTTACTTCTACTTGAGTTATATTATTCTGAAGTAACAGTACTTTTACTTGAGTACAATTTTTGGCTACTCTACCCACCGCTGAATATTTATTATTTACATTATTTTCAGCATCCGTCTTTAATTTAAAAGATGACAGAATTTTGAATATCCCTCGATCGCAGTTCTCTTTTTTTTCATTGTTTTTTTGTTGGAGGAAAACAGTAATTTTATCAATGAACACGTTTGTAAAAGTTTGTTTGAAGTGTAAATATTACGGTGGCCGAGACCCGCCATTGCTGAAAATTAAAGAAACGCTGCAAATAAAAACAAACGCCGCTGCAAATAAAATAAACGCTGCAAATATAAAGAAACGCTGCTGCAAATAAAAAAAAACTATTTTTGCTGATGCACCGGTGTTTTTTACGTGAGAGGAGAAGAAGAAGACGAAGAGTACGTAAGTGAAGAGGAAGAAATAAGAAGAGCGAGGAATAAGAAGAACAACGAACAAGAAAATAAGTGAAAAGGTTAGTGTTCAACGTCACTACGTGTAATTTTTAATGTGCAACACCGGTGCATCGGCAAAAATAGTCCCCGGTAATTCACTTCCGGTGTGGCTTTTTTATTTGCGTCGTTTTTTTATTTTATTTGCAGCGGGGTTTCTTTATATTTGCAGTGTTTCTTTTATTTGCAGCGGCGTTTGTTTCTGTTTGCAGCGTTTATTTTATTTTCAGCCATGCCGGGTCTCGCCCACCGTACTTACGGCATAAAGGAAGTTAAACTCCTGCACATCAGTTAAAGACTCCATGGTTTCCCCCCGAGGACTCCACACCTGCAGAGACCGACAGGGGCCGGTTTTCTGACCGGAAACCCAGTTTCTTTTACACTCACTGATTGAATAAATGCCGGCGATGGAGCGACATGGACCAGCACGTCCAACAGGGACCGCCTTCTACCTTCTACCTGACGGATAAATACCTCCAACTCTGACTGATTTATGATAAACAGACACCTTGGTGATCCTCTGCAGTGTTTCTAAAATAATTTACTTTCTTTTGATACTTGATTTCTTTATTCTGTGTGAATTTTAAACCAGAGTTTGTATTTCTGAACTATGCACAACGGTGAAATAATTCAGGCTAACCCTTGAAAAATAGAGAAACCTTTGTTGTTTTGATTGTTGTTACTTTCTTGTTTTGTTTGGGGTTTTATTTATTTTTTTTCTTTTTTCTTTTTCCTTTTCTCATATAAAACCAAACTGAGTGTTGCTTAATGATAATCTCTTAAATACCTGACTTGTAATGTGATTCGAATGTTGGACAATAATTCAGCTGCCCTTGATGTTTCCTCGTTGGAAGGATTTTGAAAACCAAATAAAGATAATGTTAAAAAAAAACCAGACACCTTGAACATCCTAAATGTGCTCAGTCTGGCTGCAGCGCTGAAATATCATCGTCAAGACCAGTTAACGTGGATTTGTCTGGAATAGTTTCACACTTTTTAAAACTAAAAGGATCAACCTATTGGTTTTGATCAGTCGCTTCACGAGTGACGTTTACAGTTCTAGTGTGAAGAGTTTCCTGCTCGGTGCATCTCTACATGTGCAATATTCTTTCACTCATTCATGTGCAATATTCTCTCATTCATTCATTTTCATAGTGTATATATATTTATGTTTCCACTTTCTTATTTTGTTTTTTTTACATAGTCTTTACATGTGTGCTCTTTTATGGAGCTGCTGCCTAATCTCATTATACCATTATAATGACAATAAAGGCTTTCTATTCTATTCTATTCTATTCTACCTTGAACATCCTAAATGTGCTCAGTCTGGCTGCAGCGCTGAAATATCCTTGTTAACGTGGATTTGTCTGGAACAGTTTCACACTTTTTAAAACTAAAATGAAAACAATTACATTCCAACGTTGACTTTTCAGAGGGAGTGAACCACGAGGTCAACGACACCCTGGCACGAAACTCCACCAGAACCAAAAAGCCTCAGTGACTGAAGAGAGGGAGCAAAGATGTGGAGATGTTTATCAGGTTTTGAAGAGAAATGGTAGTATCGCTCACGGCAGGTCCCCCCAGACTGGAAATGTTTCCTCTGACTTCCTTCAGAATAACCACACGATTGATCCTCGTGAGGTTCTAGCCCCTTTTTACTCTTGTCATCCATGTTTTTCAGAGACTTTCCAGAGACGAGTCTGGAAGTCTGAAGGAGTCAAAGCAGAAATCTATCGATATCTCGGGTGGCGTGGTTGGTCCCCCCCCAAAGCCTTGTTTTCACTTTGCACACACAATTATGTAAGGGATAATGCCCGACGAGGTGAACATTAACATAAATATATGGACGACACGGGGGGCAAGTCCATATATTTATGTTAATGACACCTGGAAGGGCATTATCCACCTTATACCACGGTCACTTACCAAAAAACATGAATATTAAATCATGCTTTAATGTGTTTTCAGTGTAAATCATTAGTTTTATAACAAGCCAAAGCGACTATTTAATCTCTCGTCTGCAGCCGTTGGAACCTGGTAAGTTACACAGTTTTTTAACAAGCCATAACTCAGTTTCCTTGGTAACGGGAGATATTCTAGTCCGCTCAGCTATTTTCTTTTCTCTCCTCTTCTGCATCCCAGTCATCAAAATTGTTAAATTCACCAAATAAATTAAAAGCAGCCGGCTCTTCTTCTCTGAATCTCCGTTGCCGTGGTTACCACCTGGCAGTTGATCCAGCGCAATGATATTAAAGATATCAGGCAATTTGATCGAACTTGTTTTCTAGGTGTAGATTATCACTTTTAACCTCCACCTGCCAGCCAATAGGAATCCAGTATTCACACAGACCTTGGTATAAACAGACATACACATCTGCTCACTCACCTACATGCTCACCCCACAGTTTCAGGGACAGATAATCGCAGTAGCCTAGTCTGGATTCAGTTTCCGAGACCTGGACTGGTTACTGTTTGTGTCTCTGTCTGTTCCAGTTTCTGTTTGTTTTCTTTCTCTTTTGATCCTATCCTATCCAGATTCCAGACTGAATAAGCTGCTGAATCGTTTCATTTTCAAGAATGCACATTTCTTATTGTTCACTTGAAATATGGCAGATATGTTTACACTAAGTACATATATCTAGTTTACTTGAATTAATGAACTCATTAAATCCAGGGCTTGACCGTTTTCAGTGTTTTCACCAATAGAGGGCGCTCTCATGCAAGTGCAGCTTTCCCTGGTCAAAGTTAAGGAAGTCAAAGAGCAAATGTTTACATAGTCATAAAATAAAAAATACATGTCAAACGTTCAAAAAACCTTGTTATTTACTTAATGAGTGTTGTTAGAGGAACTGAGTTAATTGATTGGCTATTTATTTACAAATGTAGCCACAGATGAAGACAAAATCAATCTTGTATGGAAAAAAACATTAAAAATCACAATAATCCAAGAATCGTGGCACCAATAATCGAATCGAAAATCGTTATAATCGAAGAATCGAAGCTCCAATAATCGAAATCGAATCGAATCGTGAGGTTCCCTTGTTTGCACACCCCTACTTTATTGATCTCCCAGAGGAGAAATTCAATCGTGCAGCAGCCAAACACACACACGCTCAACGGTTTATACAAAAAATTAAAATAGAAATAACCAAAAAATAGCAAAATAATAAAAAAAAGAGCAATATAAAATGTAGAAAAATTAGTAATGTACAGAGAAAAAATAGTAAACACAAAAAAACTGATATTTACATGAAACGGATAATATTTACATTTCAAAGGCTTGTGTTCCCGTTTTTTTGTTTTTTCCTGTTTTTCTCTCATTTCAGACTCGCAGCAGATGCCCCCCCCCCTCATATATATGTTAAAAAAATAATGCGAAAACTGTCTTTTAGGCTTCTGGCCCCATTATTGCTGGTACCTTTGAAAATCTATCGCCCCCTCAAACTCGTAACTAGTATTTTTTTGTTAGATTTTCTGCAACCAAACGTTCCTGCATCATAAAATTCATCTAAAGTTACAGTAGGTCTGAGGCGACGCACGAGCCTGGCATTCATTCATTCATTCATCGGGATGATGACGTCTAATTCTGCTCAGCTGCAATCGACTGTTTTGATGTTTTTTAATATTAAAGGGAATAAAGGTCCTGCAGATAAAAGCTGAGGCTTAAGCAGTCTTTCCTCTCGGCCTCACGTAGCATCAGACAAGGCCGCCGCCCCGACCCCGAGACCCCGCTGGGAGGAACTGAAGTCGCCTGCGTGGAGCCGTTTGCAGAGTTAAACCATGAATCATCTCTGAATCCACCTGCATTCTCTCTCTCTCTCTCCTTTCTTCCCCCCGTCAGGATTATGACTCTTTTCACTGCTTTCAGCAGAGACAACACACATCCCCAGAGTGATGCAGCTTTGCTCGTCTGTAAAGTGTGACAGGACGACGGTGTAAAGACACCTCGGGCGGAGCTGCTTCCCATTCAATAATTACTCTGCAAACGAGCCAAAAGTGTTGGCTGTTTGACATGCAAACCCCTGACAACACGTCGTCGTGCTGAAACACTGACTCGGCTTATCGGTGCGACGGCTCTAAACTCAAACGCTGGGGTTTAAGTCTGAGCTACTGCAGGTCCTGAGGAGATACCGACCCCCTGCAGCCGTATGAACCACTACGTCCTACGAACGTGCAGTCAACGTCTTTATCACACTATTCAAACGATTATTAGGGCCCGAGCACTTACAGTGTGAAGGCCCTATTGTATCTGTAGGAATTTTTTTTTTTCCTCCTTCTTCTGACGAAATGACAGCCTTTTTTCCCCCTAAACGTGCCCATAAAGTCACCAAATTTTGCACCAAGCCAGTCCTGGAGAAAAATGTGACATTTAATGGTTTGCATTAATGGGCGTGGCTTAATGGCTCAACAGCGCCCCCTAGAAAACTACACACCTGTATCATGTCGCAACTTAAAGAAAAGTCTCTTGGCGCCATGGCCGAAACCGAACAGGAAGTCGGCCATTTTGAATTAATCGTGTCATTTTGGCGCAATTTATGCCATTCCTTCAGCCGCTAATGTAACCGTAACGTGCACCCAGATATGTTATACATCAAAATGTGCGTCTCGATCCTGCGACGACGCGCATTACTTTTCTCTTTCAAAAGTGTTACCGTGGCGACGATAGACGCCAAAAAGCGCACCCACCCTTCAACTGATTGGTTCAGACAGAAAAACGTTGTGCCTCAAGCCCCACAATACGGTTTTACATACATGAACGAAAATCGGTACACACCTGTATCATGTCGCAACTTAAAGAAAAGTCTCTTGGCGCCATGGCCGAAACCGAACAGGAAGTCGGCCATTTTGAACATTCTGAATTAATCGCGTAATTTTGGAGCGATTTATGCCATTCCTTCGGCAGTAAATACGGCCCGAACCGTAACGTGGACCCAGGTGTGTTATACATCAAAATGTGCGTCTCGATCCTGCGACGACGCGCATTACTTTTCTCTTTCAAAAGTGTTACCGTGGCGACGATAGACGCCAAAACGCGTGCCCCCCCTTCATCTGATTGGTCCATATGTCATAGTTCCTACTTTTTTGCAATAACTTTTGAATGGTTTGACATAAAGAGTCATGGTGGTGTCATCGGACTCGCTTATGAGTCCTTGACCTTTTTTGGAGAAAATTGCACGCGCGAGGGCCCGTTCATCGCTGCTTGCAGCTTTAATTAGAATCGTTCTTTAACTAAAAAAAAATCTGATTACTCGATTAATCGATGGAATTTTCAGTAGAATACTCGATTACTAAAATATTCGATAGCTGCAGCCCTAGAGTCGATACTGTCCCGACCCAAACACCACCTCATGAAAAGGTACCGCAGCTGTTTCCGCTGCAGTTCCTCTCGTGTTAATGATGGAAAGTGGCTGAAGCTCCAGAGCTTCCTGGGGTCACCGCCAGTCGCCCCCCCCAAAGCTTTAATCCTCCCAATTAAGGAGCCCGGCTTGAACGAGATAAAAGCAGCCGACACACGAGCCGAACCTTCAGAGGGAAAGTGCTGAAACGTGAACGGAAGCCAAGTCCTTCATCCCGTCCTCAAAGCCCGAGCCTCCGCTACAAGGGGATTAAACACTGGAGGTGTGGAGAGCCTCAGAAAAACGAGAGGAATAACTAAAAGAGGAGGAGTACGGGATGTAGAAGTGCTTGTTTGTCTCGTTCTGACCAACAACAACAGAGAGGATGCTGGGAGCAGACGGAGAGGGATGTAAATGAGGAGGAAAACACGCTGGAAGCAAAACGCCAAGTAATTGCAATTTGCATAAAAGGAAAGAGGAAGATAAGGAGCAGAGGGAGATAGGCGAGTAGGGAACGACAGAACAAAGAAGCCGGGGAGACGGAGGTGGAGAGAGACGGCGGTCGCAGTCAACCAAGCACAAAAGGAGCGGAGAGAAACGTTGGCACCGGCGCCGTCTCAACGCCGGCCGGCCGGCTGAATGGAAGTGTTTCTGGCCGGCGATGCCCCCGAGGTTAACCGTCCAATCCCTCGCTCCACTCACCGTCTCCACGGAGACCGATGACATCACAGAACGGGAGGCTGATAAGCGTCCTGACCTCCGCCGTCCTGACCTCCGGCGTTCCTCGCCCTCCGGCCTCCGGACCTCCAGACCGGACCGGCAGCGTGATGCTGCTCGTTTCTCTTCTGCCTCTAACATTTAATCTTCTTCCTGCGGTTAATCCTCTTCGCCTCACTTTCTCTCTCTTCCTCTCTCTCTCTCTCTAACATTTTAAGGTTCATTATTTTATTTTTGTCTTTTAAATCAGAAACTATCACTTAGGCCGAGAGTTTGGATCCTCGTGCATCATGAAAACCACGACTCCTGACAAACACGTGGCCAGATCCACCTGAGTGATAACATTTTGTTTTGGGTTATTTTGGGAGATTAAAACGGTCAAAACGGTAAAAACTAGTGTCCATACTGGTTCTACTGGACCTCTTACTGGTTCTACTGGTTCTACTGGACCTCATACTGGTTCTACTGGACCTCTTACTGGTTCTACTGGTTCTACTGGACCTCATACTGGTTCTACTGGACCTCATACTGGTTCTACTGGACCTCTTACTGGTTCTACTGGTTCTACTGGACCTCTTACTGGTTCTACTGGTTCTACTGGACCTCATACTGGTTCTACTGGACCTCATACTGGTTCTACTGGACCTCTTACTGGTTCTACTGGTTCTACTGGACCTCTTACTGGTTCTACTGGTTCTACTGGACCTCTTACTGGTTCTACTGGACCTCATACTGGTTCTACTGGACCTCATACTGGTTCTACTGGACCTCATACTGGTTCTACTGGACCTCATACTGGTTCTACTGGACCTCATACTGGTTCTACTGGACCTCATACTGGTTCTACTGGACCTCTTACTGGTTCTACTGGTTCTACTGGACCTCTTACTGGTTCTACTGGTTCTACTGGACCTCTTATTGGTTCTACTGGTTCTACTGGACCTCTTATTGGTTCTACTGGTTCTACTGGACCTCTTACTGGTTCTACTGGTTCTACTGGACCTCTTACTGGTTCTACTGGTTCTACTGGACCTCTTACTGGTTCTACTGGACCTCATACTGGTTCTACTGGACCTCATACTGGTTCTACTGGACCTCATACTGGTTCTACTGGACCTCTTACTGGTTCTACTGGTTCTACTGGACCTCTTACTGGTTCTACTGGACCTCATACTGGTTCTACTGGACCTCATACTGGTTCTACTGGACCTCATACTGGTTCTACTGGACCTCTTACTGGTTCTACTGGTTCTACTGGACCTCATACTGGTTCTACTGGTTCTACTGGACCTCTTACTGGTTCTACTGGACCTCTTACTGGTTCTACTGGTTCTACTGGACCTCTTACTGGTTCTACTGGTTCTACTGGACCTCTTACTGGTTCTACTGGTTCTACTGGACCTCTTACTGGTTCTACTGGTTCTACTGGACCTCTTACTGGTTCTACTGGTTCTACTGGACCTCATACTGGTTCTACTGGTTCTACCGGACCTCATACTGGTTCTACTGGACCTCATACTGGTTCTACTGGACCTCTTACTGGTTCTACTGGTTCTACTGGACCTCATACTGGTTCTACTGGTTCTACTGGACCTCATACTGGTTCTACTGGTTCTACTGGACCTCATACTGGTTCTACTGGACCTCATACTGGTTCTACTGGTTCTACTGGACCTCATACTGGTTCTACTGGTTCTACTGGACCTCATACTGGTTCTACTGGACCTCTTACTGGTTCTACTGGTTCTACTGGACCTCTTACTGGTTCTACTGGTTCTACTGGACCTCATACTGGTTCTACTGGTTCTACTGGACCTCATACTGGTTCTACTGGTTCTACTGGACCTTATACTGGTTCTACTGGACCTCATACTGGTTTTACTGGTTCTACCGGACCTCAGGTAAGGGATTATTGTCCATACTGGTTCAGCTCTATGTTGGTTTAAATCATATCTATCTGACAGGTTCCAGTTTGTTCATGTACATGAGGTTTCTTCAGAACAGTCAAGGGTCTGTTATGGTGTTCCGCAGGGTTCAGTGCTAGGGCCAATCTTGTTCAGTTTCTACATGCAGCCGTTGGGAAGTATAATCCAGAATCACGGCATACACTTTCATTGCTATGCGGATGATACGCAGCTCTATTTGTCTATGAAGATGAAACAGAACCGTTGGTTAAACTTCAGGCACTAAACTTCTTAAGGACATCAAGGACTGGATCTCCACTAACTTTTTACTTTTAAATCCTGATAAAACAGCGGTTATTATTTGTGTGTCTGCTGTCTACACCCGTTTACACTGACTACGTTTACATGCAGTCAAAATCCGGGTTATTGCTAATATTCCGGTTACTGAAACATTGGGAATATTACGTTTCCATGGTAATTAATCATTTGGGATATCTGGATCAAACCAGCGACGCACGGAGAACGTGATGACGCAATTACCGTCATTTAAGCTTCTTCTTCCCGTAACAAATGCTGCTTCGCGCAACTTTTCTCTCACCTTCTTGTAAATGTTCTATCCCGGTACTTTCTACCGTCTACAAATGCAGAAATGTTCATATCCTTCATTACATTTATGAAGTGATTAGTCTCCTCCTGGTCTTGCGTTTCTCCGTGTTTATAAGAACTTCCTGGACTCAAAAGACCAGGATTCCTTGTGAACAGAACATGTGCAGAAAACAGATTCCTGTTCCGTTTGATGGGGATATTCTGTTTGGTGTTTACATGACCGAATATTCAGGTTTTAAAAGGAGTAACCCAGGGCTCATATTGGGGTTTTTAAAAACCTGAATATGAGCAAATTCGGGTTATTCAAAGGGGTAATTGGTGTTTACATGGCCGTGCAAATTCGGGTTATTGCCAATATTCAGGTTTTAAAAGGGTCATTGATGCACGTAAACTCAGTCATAGTGGTCTCTGTAGTCCACCAACTAACCAGGTACATAGAACTCTCAGTCCTCCAGTTAACGGTCATTAATACTAATATATCTGCTCTTTTGGACCTTTGATAATATATATGTTTCTCCTCTCTGTTCTCCTCTCGGTCAATTTCTAAGAAAATAATCTTATTTTCAATTTCAGGGCTGTACAGGTTGGAGGAGAGTCGGTACCCGAAGCCGCTCCAGCATCAAAGAGGACACACTTAGATAAGAGACATAACACAGTCCTGTCACTGTATTTACAACCTGCTACAAAACACCCACATCCACAGCCGTAGTCATAGTTGTAGGTTTCAGATGTGGAAGGAAAACCGCCGTGGTCCGTGGACCCAGAACTCAAACATCTATAGAGGGAATGCACATGACGTCACAGATGCGACTTCACAGCGAGTTTCGTCCACTGAGTGTCGGCAGCGTAAACTTTCAGTTTGAGCAATCGAAAACATCTAAAATGGTAAAGAGCTGTTGTGTGATCGACTGTACTCATAGATTTAGCAAAAAATCAGAGTTATCGTTTTACAGACTGACGAAAACAGAAAGGTACAGAAAAATAAGCTTAAGAGAGACAAATGGATCGCTGCAATTCACAGAAACAACTGGATTCCAGACAACAAAACATGGATTTGCGGTTCCCATTTTGTATCATTAATGTTGGATTTTTGGGTAGCTAACGTTAAACGGTCAAATCATAATGTTCCGTGTCCTCATCACTTTAATTTCTACAACAAATCCTGCCTTGAAGTCGGACCAAGCGTCAAGACTTTTGTAAGCCTTCAAGCTTTGCTTCGTGTATTTCCCCGGCGTAGAAATTAAGTTCATATAAATATCAGGAAACTGGATTCGTGTCCAAATATTAATGTCCATGGACCACTGGTTCTTGGTAACTGTACCAGATATTAATGTCCATGGACCACTGGTTCTTGGTAACTGTACCAAATATTAATGTCCATGGACCACTGGTTCTTGGTAACTGTACCAAATATTAATGTCCATGGACCACTGGTTCTTGGGGTAACTGTACCAAATATTAATGTCCATGGACCACTGGTTCTTGGGGTAACTGTACGTGTCACTGTCAAGTCCAACTGACTTTAATTTGAGCTGATAATCTGCTGTTATCCCGTCTTCTCCACTAGTTGCAGCCGTTTTTGCCACTCTTTTGCAAATTTCAAAAAACAGACCCTGCAGGAGAGAGGGGGCGGAGTCAAGGGGGTGGCTCCACCCATTCAAACCAACAGAGAAGCTTTTGAATTATATTCCTGCAAAAGTGTGATCTAAGCCCGTTAACACAACACTGAGATTAAATATCCGGTTTCTTTCTTCAGTAAATCACTCAACTTGATGTACTCTGCTGATTTGGATGCGGTCCAAAGATTTTACCAGTGGATCAGAAAACTCTATCGTGATCCATCAGCTAAAGTTATCCCAAATAGTTTAACTTCAAAATCCTTTGGTGTGTGGAGAGGAACTCGTCCTAGGGCTGGGCGATTTTGGACAAAAATTAAATCCCGATTTTTTTTCTCTGAAAACCCGATTTTCGATTTCGATTGTTTTGGTAAAACTACAAAAGACAATGGAATAAATTGTTTCAAATATTTTATCTTTATTTTTAAAGAAAAATAGCAAACAAAGCAATTGAAAGATACTGTAAATCCTCCTTGAGTTTAGTAAAGTGACAACATTTACAATTTTCTTGACCAAACAAAGATGACTAGACGAGCTCTGTCTGTAATGCAGCCAGCTGCAAAAAAGGAAAATCCATTTTCCGATTTTCCTTTTTTAACATCGTCTTGAATAATAAATCTGATTTAGATTTAAAATCGATTAATCGCACAGCCCTAACTCGTACCCTTTACTGCTTGTGATGACTCTTGAACCAACCAACCAATCGCCATCAGAAAACACTCAGAGATAAAAAGTCAGATTTCATTATATGCAGATGACATATTATTATATCTTTCAGACCTAAAAAACACGATAATACAGTGCTTAATCTGATTGATCAATTCGGATCATTCCCGGGTTATAAGGTCAATGAGACAAAATCATCATTTCTTTTTCCTAAAGCAGCACTATGTAACTTTTCCACCTTAATCTAATATTTCATCATCATCATTGTGATGGTACATCAACTTCCAACAGGTTTAATGAACCTCTGTCATGGTCTGAGGGGTCTGTATCACCTTCACTGGCACTATGTAACTTTGAGGTGCATGGTAGGAACCCTGCCACACTAAAAAACTACACATTTCTACGGCTTTGACTGCTTTACGGCATACGTCACTTCCCCCTCCTTCCCCATTCGTAGTCGAGACGAAAGCTGGGCGGGGCGTGGAGCGCAGAGCTCAGCAGAAGCTGGTGTCATGGCCGAACCAGCGGAAAAAACGAAGAAAATAAAGTTTTATCGGAGGAGGCGAAAAAAGAAAGCGGGAGAGTAACAAGCTAAATGCCCGGACAAGAATAAACATTGGCCCGGCGTTCACTCGCTGGCGTGAGATGAACGACAAGAGAGACAGAATTGTTATGATACAAATGTAAATGTAGAGTTCTATGTTCATTAAGAATCTAAATTAGAATGTTTTCACATACAGGGGATTCGTCTGGGGTTCTAGTATTTTTCCTGAGAACTGTAAAATTGTGGGCTGATCTGCAAAATATAAGGAATGGGCATTCAGTTATTCACAGGTTATAAAGTATTGTTTTATTTTGTCAGTAAGTTTGTTGGACTAGTGTATGAGTTTGTAAGTTGGGGCGCATTATCAACCAAGTTGAACTTAGTGATTTTCAACATCGTCATATTATATTGTTTAGCCAAAATTAGAAACATTACCTCTTCGCTATCCATCCTGCAAACGACCGCTGAAAACAGAAAAGTACTTTTGAAAGTCCGTCCCGTCTTATTTCATTCACTACCAAAACAAATGCAGCGACGGGGACAGGAGTTTTCCGGCAGTACGCGCTGGTGCTCATGGGAAACGTAGTGTTCTTTCTGGTAAAGCACTACCACTTTTGTCCAAAGGAGCCGCCAAACTCAACAAAAGCTGAAAGTTACATTGTGCTGCTTTAATGAGCAAGAAAGGATTAATACAACAATCCACCCGGTCACAGTATCTAGAGATGGGTTTAAATATGTAGGGATTATTATAACACCTCAAATTATGATCCCATGTAATTATGACCCCGTAATTGCTCAGGTAAATGATAGTTTAGTAAATTACTCAACATTTGGGTTTCATGGGGCCTGACTGGCCGGTCCTAGTGTGCAGCCGGTCCTAGCGTGCAGCCGGGCCGAGCGTGAAATCTCTGATTTCAGCACATCTGCCGCCGCCAGCCCCAACTTCAACACGGGGGTCTCATAAATCCCACATCCCAGCTAACAGGTGACACAGAGAATAACCACCGGTGTCAGTCTGCTGTCACAAACCATTTCCACGTCCAGCCCAGAGCTCGTGCATCGGCTCAGCTCACAACGTGGTCACGCTTTTCCTGGAGGAGTCGTGACCAAGGAAAGAAATAAAGGTCCGCAGTAGAGAACACGTTTGGTCGTCTGGAGCAGCAACCAAATCAGAAACAACCCATATTTAAAAAAGCTAAAAGAAGAAGAAATGCTGTTGCTGCCATCAAAATAAAAATGTAATGGCAAAATGTCTAAATTTCAACATCTGATATGTGGTTTATGTTCTTTGGGGAATAAAATATGCGTCTACAAGGATTGCAAATTATTGTAAAAGGAAAATAAAAACAGAATTCAGTGAAATTGCACCAGTGACTGTTTCCTTGTTTATGGACTATTACTGCATATTACAGCTGAAACACATAGGATAAGAAAATATCATTGGGTATGTTAATATACTGAAATAACTGGATGGAAGAAAAAGGGAAGAAACTACATTTTCTGAGTTTTATTGTCCTTTTTTGAATTCTCGTGTCTGTGGCAACTTTCAGACTACCTGTTTCTGTTAAAATATTCACATCCCATATACCAGGGATATTCAACTAGATTATTCAGGGGGCCACATCTGCAAAAAGACTGCATGGAGAGGGCTGCACTGCGTTACAGCTTTGTGCGCGCATGCGGAAAATTTGGGGGTTTTCAAAATGTATTTTGCACTCAAAGACGAAGATTTATGTACCGGTATATAAAATACATTTGTGCTCAGGAATGAGCAGGAGAATATCTGTCTAGTTTACATAATAATTATGTATTAATTGTCTCCAGATTTAGTCATTGTGAATGTTAAATATAATATTCAGATAAAGAAATATTATTTTAAATGCAAGTTCATTTTGAAACCATGCATTGTGCAAACTTAATGAAGTTGATATTGACCTACTTTTAATAAAACACGCCATAATGACAAAGCACCACTTTCCACCAAGATTTCCTTATTACATACCTTATTACATCCTTACATTATATTAAGCTTTGAGCACAAGCATTTCAGTCCATAGTAGCCAGTTTGATGTTATAAATAAGCAACCAAAATATTAACCATAAGCTCCTTCATTTATGACACATCTGTGCTTTATATCAGCAAAACAAAACAATCACGAATTATAGGAGGCTTAGAAGAAATGCAACGTCCTCATTTAGAGATTCAAATGAAAAAAATGTCCTGGAAGCCTAATGATGTAAACTAGTCCTCTATAAACGGAGTTAATAACAAATAATGTGACAAACATTATCATGTGCAACACTGGCAAAAAATTCAAAGTAGTAAAAAACATCTCCAACAGAGATTAACATGTACAAACTCTGTCCAATGAATCATTAACCAACTGAAAAGGCACCAAGCATATGAAACTTTTATTAATTAACAAAATGCGATATGTAAACCATGTTAGTTTCGCTTGCCGGCTGGAAGTGACGTACACTCACTACACACAACAAAGCGTAGCGTTACTGATGCACCAAATGTTCGGTAACCGAAATTGTTCGGCCGAAAATAGAAAAAAACACTTTCAGTGTTCGGTGGAATAAGTGGGGAAAAAACCAAACAATTAATAACGGCGTGTGGTGACGCAATCAAACAGGGAACAGCTGGAGGGAGCGGCGTGTGGTGTTAAATGCTGCAAACATGTCAGTATGTCAGATCTTTACTTGGATGTGGGAAAAAGCAGAGGACACAGAAATGATCCAGGCTGAGTTGGATTTGGGAAACTGCTCGGTGATGGAGACGTTGACGGGACGCACAGCACAGGAGATCAATTCAATTCAATTCAATTAATTTATTTGTTAACAGGGACTGTACATATTAATGAACACAAGTGTAAACATGCATGGTTGTAGCCAGAGGCTAATTTCCACCATTCATCCCTGCGGCAAATCAATGCCAGACATAAAATCGGACACCAGCAAACAAGGAAGACAAGATATAACAACGAAACACAACATTTAAAAGACACGACTGAGCTAGATAAAATCAATAAGAAATAAAAACATGTTACAATTGATACCAGTAATTAAGTGACCGTCATGTTTAAAGTGCAAGAGATTTAAAGTGTTAATACAGAAGTGCTCCAATGCTCAGATTTGTAAAGTGCTAACGACTCCAAACGACTTTTTTTCAAGGGTGGGGGGACGCGTCCCCCCCAAAATATATGGTGGCGACGCGCATGTCTGTTTGAATGGTTGTGTTAAAAAAATAAATCAGACGTTACTCAACAGTTACTCAGTACTTGAGTAGTTTTTTCACCAAGTACTTTTTTACTTTTACTCAAGTAATTATTTGGATGATACTTTTTACTTCTACTTGAGTCATATTATTCTGAAGTAACAGTACTTTTACTTGAGTACAATTTTTGGCTACTCTACCAGCTCTGATGATACGCAGCTCTATTTGTCTATGAAGATGAAACAGAACCGTTAGTTAAACTTCAGGCATGTCTTACGGACATCAAGGACTGGATGTCCACTAACTTTTTACTTTTAAATCCTGATAAAACAGAGGTTATTATTACTTTTGTGTCTGCTGTTTACACCCATTTACATAGTGGTCTCTGTACTCCACCAACTAACCAGGTATCAGATGTACATATAATTCTCAGTTCTCCAGTTAACAATCATTAATACTAAAATATCTGCTCACCTTTCACAATATATCCGTCTCTCCTCTCTGTTCTTCATCCTCTCTTTCCTATCTCTCTTTTCCTACTTTAAGTGGCTGGTCTTGGACCTTAATGTCCAGGTCTCTTTCCTCCTAAAGGGGAGTTTTTCCTCCACCTTCTGCCACAGTTTAGTTTAAGGTTTATCTCCCTCTCGGGGAGTTTTAACCTGCTGTTGTTTATGTAATAATTGATGAGGAGGTCGTGTTCTGCTCTCTGGAGACAACTTATGTCGTAATAAACGCTGTACAAATAAAACAGGATTAAATTAGACTACGAGAGGCGAGATGTCCCCAGGAACCAGGGAGAAGAGTCTAGTTACTGCTTGTTTTTCATCGTAGAGCTCTGATTAAACACATTTTTTTGGATGTCATGAACAGTCGGAGCAAAAGCAGCCGACGCTGTGTTCCAGGTAATTCTGTTTTCCAGTTATCAACATTCATCTTTCAGCTGGCAGGACAAAGTCTTTTCTCCACAGTCACCTTCTTCCAGCAGCAGCAAACAAAAGATGGAAAGGAACTGGTGAATGTAATCCAGCCGTGGTGAGATGATATCAGCTGTTCCTGCAGACGCTCAGCAGAGCTGCTATCAGGCTGCCGCTAACGTATATATATATTATATATAAAATTCCAAACTTGTGTCCTTTAACTTTGACTCTGCTTGGAAACATTTCTGCTTTGAGCTGCTGAACAAACAGACACTTTGGGATGTGAGTTGTAATCTCTGCTGCTTTCTGAGCTCAAACACTCACGACGCTGAACGGGAGATAAAACCAAAGCTTGGCTGGTTTAATGGAAACAGGGAGGATGCTGGGAAACCATTGTTTGAAGTGCAACATTTCTTCATCTTCCAAGAAACAAGTGTGATTTCTCTTCAGGGGACGATGCTTTTACTGTTTACTTTGATTTCTGGACCACGTCTAGCGTCGGCGTCATAAACGCTCGACTTCCCTCTGCCGTCGCTTCAGCCGGCGTGTAAAACTGACAACAACCCGCTGACGTGGACGCCGTTACTTCCTGCCGACGTTCCCCCCCCCCCGCGGTGAATACAGAGTGATGCTGAAGCTTTATGAAGATGCAGCAGCAGGCCCGGTCGACTTTTTTCTCAACATTTCGACTTTTTTCTCGAAATTTTTTTTTTTTTTTTTTTATTGATCTTTTTATAAGAAACAACATACACTTAAAACATGGAAACGTGTAGTTAAACAGACGCATTATACATTGTCTCCTTTTTTTTTTTTTTTTTTTAAACACACAAAACCTAACAAAGGAACAGAGTCTCTGTAGCGTTAAAAAATAAATAAACAGATGAGCAAGAAATGAAACTGGAAATAAATAAAACATAAAAAAAAACAAATTAAGGAGATGAAAAGAAAATTAAGGGAGGGGGGGGGTCAGTCGGTGGGTAGAGTCTTCAACGCGGTAAAGTGGTCTATGAACGATTGCCATTTGCGAATGAATTTAGCTGAGTTGCCTTTTACCGAGTATCTCACCTTCTCCAATTTAAGAAAAAACATAACATCACTAAGCCAAATAGAAATAGACGGGGACCTGGGGGATTTCCATAAAAGTAAGATACGACGTCTTGCTAAAAGGGATGTGAAAGCCAATACTTCTGACTGTGTGTGGCTGATATGTGAGGAGTCAACAGAGAGTCCGAATATTGCTAAGAGAGGGGCCATAACAACTTTTTTACCCAGAACTTTAGACATGATCACAGAATAATCACTCCAAAATTTCTGTAACCTAGGACAGGAGAAAAACATATGACTTAAATTGCAGGGAGAACCCTGGCATCTGTCGCATAAGTCTGCAACATTCGGATATATTTCCGATAATCGGGATTTTGATAGGTGGGCTCTATGCAGCACCTTAAATTGAATAAGTTCTAGTCTAGCGCAAGGCGTGCTAGATCGTATGCTACGGATAGCTTTATCCCACAGCTCCCCTGTGAAGTCAAGGCCCAACTCTCGTCCCCAACCCTCCCGAGCTTTATCTACAGAATGATCATCAAATGTCATACACAGTGCATATATCTTAGATATCAGAGACTTTTGACTGAGTTTCATAGTTAGAAGATCATCCCACGGTTGGTTCGCAGGAAGGGAAGGGAAGCATGGAAACAAAGCAGAGGCGCAGTGTCGAAGCTGGAAGTAGCGAAACAAATGGGAGGCAGGCAAATTGAACTTTGACCTCAGATCTGAGAATGTGGAAAAGATACCATCCTTATATAGATCCCTGAAGTGCTTAATGCCCCGGTTGTACCAAATCATAAAAGTGGTGTCTATTAGTGATGGAGGGAACAGATGATTCTTAGTAACAGGTGTATAGATGGATGGAGAAGCAAATTTAAAGTGGCGCCTAAACTGTGACCAAATCTTAAGGGAGGAAAGCACCACAGGGCTATTTGTAAACTTAGAGGGATTCAATGGTAAAGAGGAGGAGAGTAGGGCCGTTACAGAGGATGAAGAGAGTGACTGAGCCTCCAATCTGCACCATAATAACTCAGGAGACTGAAGCCAATAAATTAGTTTGTGAATATGCGCTGACCAATAGTAAAGCATAAAGTTTGGTAGTGCTAGACCCCCATTAAATTTAAATTTTTGGAGAAGCGAATACCTCACTCTGGGTGTCTTACCGGCCCATAAAAAGTTGGAAACAATTTGGTCAAGTGATTTAAAAAAAGATTTTGGTAGAAATAAAGGAGTGCATTGGAACAAAAAAAGAAATTTAGGCAATACAGTCATTTTCACTGTGTTAATTCTTCCTATCAGCGACAGTGGTAGGGAGTTCCACCTCTGTAAGTCCGCCTTCACTTGAGTTACCAGTGAGGAAAAATTAGCGGTGAAAAGAGAGGGCAGAGTGCGGGTCACATTAATCCCTAAGTATCTAAAGCCCGACGGGCTGAGTTTAAAGGGGATATCAGATTGTTTGAGTTGTAAAGCAGAGGAGTTTATGGGGAAGCATTCACACTTGTTAAGATTGACCTTATAGCCGGAGAGGGATCCATAATTCTTCAACAGAGATAATATTGGTGCAATGCTGGTTAAAGGGTCAGATACATATAAAAGGAGGTCGTCTGCATAAAGTGACAATTTGAGTTCCACGTTGGACCTAGAGACTCCGCGAAATAGAGGAAGAGTTCTTAGAGCAATTGAAAGTGGTTCGACGGATAGAGCGAATAGCAAAGGGGAGAGAGGGCAGCCCTGTCTCGTGCCACGTGATAATGTAAAATAAGTGGAGTAGTTGTCATTGGTGTGAATGCTGGCCTGAGGGGAAGTGTAAAGAAGTCTAATCCACGATATAAACCTGTGTCCAAATCCGAATTTATGAAGTGTTGCAAAAAGATAGTTAAATTCGACACGATCAAACGCTTTTTCAGCATCAATTGCGATAACAACTTCAGGGAGTGGAGAAGAATCTTTAGAGAGAATCACATTAAGAAGTGTACGAACATTATAAAAGAGATGGCGTCCCTTGATGAAACCATTCTGCTCCTCAGATATGATGCTAGGAAGGATCTTATCAAGACGAATTGCTAGTGCTTTGGCTAAAATTTTGACATCCACATTCAGTAAAGACAAGGGCCTGTAAGAAGTGCATGATTCAGGGTCCTTGTCCTTCTTCAAAAGGAGGGCAATGGACGCCTGCATTAAAGAGGGAGGCAATGAGCCATGATCAAGGGACTCATTGTACATTGAAAGTAAAAGGGGGGCTAATTTGTCTTTGAATTTTTTGAAAAACTCAGCTCCGAACCCATCGGGACCAGGGGCCTTGTTGCTTTGCGTAGCTTCAATGGCGGCAGCAATTTCTTGCAAGCTGAAAGGAGCATCGAGGCCATTAGCCACATCCAAATTAATAGTAGGGACAGTGATATTATCAAGAAAGGAGGTCATTTCTGCTGTGTCAAGTGGAGATTCTGACTCATAGAGAGAGGAGTAGTATGACTTAAAAATTGTGTTGATGGCGATTGGATCGGTGGTAAGTGTGCCATTAGAATCTCTAATGCTGGGAATCAGTCTCGACATTGCTTGCCTTTTTAATTGGTGAGCCAATAACCTGCTTGGTTTATCGCCGTGTTCATAATAGTTGGCATGAGCGCGTAATAGGAGCCGTTCAGAATCGGCTGTCGCTATAAGATCGAATTTTGACTGCAAATCAAGCCGTTGTTTCAGTAAACTCGGACTTGGGTTGACTGAGTTTAGTCTGTCTGTGTCCTGAATTTTAGATGTGAGCTCCTGTAATTTAGCCCTGCGGATTTTACTGGCGTATGCTGAATAAGAGATAATCTGTCCTCGCAAATATGCTTTGAGTGATTCCCATACTAGCGAAAAACTGGTAGAGTCTGTTTTGTTTAATGCAATGAAATCATCTATTGAAGCAGATATAGAAACATTAAATGCATCGTCGGATAAAAGCAATGGATTAAACCTCCAGGGAGAAGAAAAACGGGGGCGCTCAGACCATGTTATATTCAAAGTTAGAGGGGCGTGATCCGAAATAACAATTGGGTGGTATACGACAGAAGTAACTTTGGGGAGAAGAGAGCCATCAACAAAAAAATAGTCAATACGTGAATATGACTGATGTACTTGAGAAAAAAAAGAGAATTCCTTATCTCCAGGATGTGAGAACCTCCACGGATCAACAAGCCCGTTCTTGACTGTAAAATCGGTAATAGATTTTGACATAGAGGATTGAGTCAAAGTACGAGGATTCGAACGGTCCAAAGAAGGATTAATAACACAATTCAGATCACCGCCCAGTATTGTAATATGCGTATTTAAGAAAGGGAGGTTGCCAAACAGCCTATCCGTAAAATTGGGGTCATCAAAATTAGGGGCATATATATTCACCAACAATACAGGGTTACAGTATAGAGTGCCTGCAACAATAAGATATCTACCATTCTTATCAGATATTGTCCTGGAGACGGAGAAATTGACTCTTTTGTTGATCAAAATTGCTACTCCTCTAGACCTAGAATCAAAATTTGAATGAAAAATATCCCCCACCCAAGCTCGTTTGAGTCTGAAATGATCTTTATTTCGCAAATGAGTTTCCTGAAGGAAAGCTATGTCAGTGTCCAAGCGTTTCAAATGTGAAAAAATCTTTGATCGCTTAATTGGATTATTCACACCTTTAACATTCCAGCTAGTGAATGTAATGTTTGATCCAGTATCAGGCTTGTGCAGATTACGATCGCTCATAGGCATTCTCTGAGAGAAAATAAGACCGACTCACCCACCACCAGAGGAGATATAAGGAAAAAAGGTAAAAGGGAAAACCAAAACAAACAAAACTCAGGAGTATATACATACCTACAGAGACAAAAAGCCAACATCCCATAACCCCCGCCCACCCACCCAACGCACATTAGATGATCCCATCCCCAAACGATGGAAACAGCCGTGCTGGCTTCAAAGGAAGCCATTCTCGAAAGGAGATGCTTTCGACTGTAAAGCTAGATACAAAAACGAAAACAAAATGAGCTCCTGCAGAGTTAAAACCTTAAAAAAAATAAATAAAATAAAATATGAGGCATATGAAACCAACAATCTGAGCCATTCTGACGAACGCTGTCTTGTCAGGGTAACAACAAAAGTTAATTAAATTAAGGAGATCTTTGGCCTATAGAACAATGATATATACATATATGTACTCGCACACCCACACAGACACGCACACACATGCACACAATTTAAGCAAAGACAGGGGTGTGTGCATATTTTCTAATCAAGTCATCATACCAGAGAAATGATTAGGCCTTCAATTTTAAACGGTGTTGTTCCCATTGATAGTTAGAAGAGAGAAAAAAAATAAAATAAAAATAAAAAAATAAAAAAAATAAAAAAATAAAAAAAATAAAAAAATAAATAAATAAATAAATAAATAAAAAAAATAAAAAATTACGACATAAAGTCCCATTTTCTGAATTGACTCAGTCACTCAACCCGGGCCAGAGTCCCGCATGGAGGCATATGAAACCAACAATCTGAGCCATTCTGACGATCGCTGTCTTGTCAGGGTAACAACAAACGTTAATTAAAATTAAGGAGATCTTTGGCCTATAGAACAATGATATATACATATATGTACTCGCACACCCACACAGACACGCACACACATGCACACAATTTAAGCAAAGACAGGGGTGTGTGCATATTTTCTAATCAAGGCATCATACCAGAGAAATGATTAGGCCTTCAATTTTAAACGGTGTTGTTCCCATTGATAGTTAGAAGAGAAAAAAAAAAAAAAAAAAAAAAAAAATTGAAAAAATTAAAAAATTAAAAAAAAAAAAAAATTAAAAAAATTACGACATAAAGTCCCATTTTCTGAATTGACTCAGTCACTCACCCCGGGCCAGAATCCCGCATGGACAGCAAGCTGGATAAATCGTCCCAGAAGATTAGCTGGTAGTCACTTTTTTTATTTTCCTGATGAATGCCAGGGCTTCATCTGGCGACGTGAAGTCACGCTGCTGGCCATCATGGGTTACACGCAGCCGGGCTGGATACAGCAATCCATACCGGACTCCTTCAATCTCCCGCAGCTGACGGCGCACGTCATTAAAGGCAGCGCGCGCCCGCGCTGTCTTGGCTGTGTGGTCCGGGAACACGGAGATGCTCATACCCCGGACTTTGATCTGCTGCCGCTCTCTCGCCTTTCTCAGGATGTCAGCGCAGTCGGTGAAATAATGGAGCCTTGCCACTATTGCGCGGGGCCGCTCCCCGGGCTTCGGTCTCGGCATGAGGGTGCGGTGGGCTCTATCCACCACCGGCTCTGCGTCGAGGGAGAAGGCTTCCGCCAGGAGCCTGGAAACACCGGCTGCAGATGAAGAGTCAGGATCCTCCTCCGGGACGCCAATAATCCGTAGGTTCTGCCGACGGGACCTTGACTCCAAATCCTCGCATCTGTCCTCCAGCCTCACATATTCTTTCGACAAGTGATCAACTTTTTTCTGGAGAGCAACGATGTCATCTGAGCAGCTTGAGAGCGAGAGCTCGATCCCAGCGACCGTGGCTGCGAGACCCGCGACGTCCGCCTTCATGGAGGAAATACTGCCAGAAAGATCAGCTTTAAGGGAAAGCAGCTCGGACTTAATGGACGTTAAATTCTCGTTCAGTGCTTGCTGAAGCTCAGACCTAAATACAGCCGCAACATCATTGCGAAGAGCGGAGAGAAGTTCGGTTTTAAGCCGGCTGAACTCCGCAGCTGGAACCTGCGCAGCGCAGGTGCTCTCCGGAGGAGGGGAATCACCGCGGGGCGAGGAGACAGCATGAGCAGCAGGCCGCGGGTTAGCTGGAGGGTTATTCCCCGCTTTGACGGACTTTGGAGGCATTTCCGTGGTAAGTCGTCGAAGTAACCGCGTTGAAAATAGGTTGGTTAAAACCAAAGCCGTGGGAGTGATACAAAAAGTGCCAATAAATGCTGAATTAAAATTAACTCTGCAGGAGCTCCGCTAATTACGTCTCACCCCATGTAAAGCTAAGCCGGAAGCCCTTTTTTCTCGAAATTTTGACTTTTTTCTCGAAATTGTATTTCAAAATTAATCTTGACATTTTGACTTTTTTCCTAAAAATTTCGACTTTTTTCTCAACATTTCGTATTTTTTCTCAACATTTCGTATTTTTTCTCGAAATTTTGACGTTTTCCTTGAAATTGTATTTCAACATTAATCTCGACATTTCGACTTTTTTCCTAAAAATTTCGACTTTTTTCTCAACATTTCTTCTTTTTTCTCGAAATTTTGACTTTTTTTCTCAACATTTCGACTTTTTTCTCGAAATTTTGACTTTTTTCTCGAAATTGTATTTCAAAATTAATCTCGACATTTCGACTTTTTTCCTAAAAATTTCGACTTTTTTCTTGAAGTGCATAAAGAAAAAAAAATCTTCCTCCTCTAAAATATTATTTTTATTTTTCTCCTGCCTGGCCCTGATACTCTTCCATAGATGAGTGAGGTAGCCCAGACTAAATGTAGCATTTTCTTTGTTCTTTGTGCATCGGTGTCATAAACGCTTCAGCCGGCGTTCACAAATGTTTTGTTATTTGCACAACTGTCAACCTCTGGAAAAGTCTGCCTGTTACTGTCTACATTGTATTAATTGCAGTGTATTTTAATTTAATTGTTATGCAGGAAAGGGATATTTGTTTTATTTTATTCAAGAAGCATTTTTATTCTATATATGCAGGCAGTTTATTTTTATTTCATTTGTTTTATACATTTTGATATTGTGCAGACCTCTGTTAATAAAGGAACCTGTGTGACATTTGGCACGAGGCTTTGTATTAAAACTGACTGTTTTTTTAAGGGTTTGCCTCAGAAAAAATGAAGCTAACAGAGATGCTAACAGAGATGCTAACAGAGACGCTAACAGAGATGCTAACAGAGAAGCTAACAGAGATGCTAACAGAGATGCTAACAGAGACGCTAACAGAGATGCTAACAGAGAAGCTAACAGAGATGCTATGCTATAATGCTTTGGGGGAAACCCCAATTATGGCACAGAAAAAATATGGATATATATCGAGTATCGCCATTCAGCTAGAAAATATCGAGATATGACTTTTGGTCCATATCGCCCAGCCCTATTAAGAGGGACGGCTTGGAGGATCAAATGGCCAAACCTGATGTAAAGTCCGACCCCCAACACCCCCAACACCCCCCCCCCCGGTCCCTTTTGTTGTTGGCATAATTTCCTGAAGCCCGAAATCCTTTGATCAAAAAACAGCAGATGCATCATTTGTATTTCAACACTGACATTTCAGTTCTGTTCAAAGCAGGCCGAGTAAAAGCATCGACTCTGTCATCAATGGGCCCTTCCTTTATGTCATTTATTTAAATGAGCCTTACAGCTTTGAGCCACCGGCTTCTGAGGTCGAGTAAAAGTAGCAGGAGGTCGGGCTGGGTGGAGATCATGGGGGCAGCTGGGTAATTCTGCTCCGATTTGGGACTGCTCATCAGTAATAACAGATTAATTAATGTCTCAGAGATTTGTAGAATCTGAGGTCAAAATTCCCACAAACACCTTCATAATGGCTAAAAAAAACGTCCACTTCACAAACCGCCTACTAGCCGTTTTTAGAAAAACATTGCACCCTGAATTCTCTTGCCAAGCGCCAGAACACTTCTGAGCAGATCATTTTATTCTAGAAAGAAAGAAAACACATTCCTGCACTGGATTGGTGCACCCAGAGACCTAATTATCGCAGCGAGGCCAGGACTTACTTTTCTAGCCACCCTGCCAACTAACAGCCCAAACATTAATCATCTACAGCTAATTCAGAGTAAATGTGCCGTTGGCAGAAGTACAGCCGCAGAAATCAACAGTTGGCACTCAGTTAACTACAACCTGCTGCGTGTAAAGATTAGAAGATAAATGTGAAGCATTGGTTAAAGGAATAATTGAAGTAATCTGAAAGTGATTTCAATTTAAACAACTGTTTTCATTATGGCGTGAAGGATCCTTCGTTTGGGGGGGGTTTGGGCAGTGGAGCCTCCTTGAGCCAAATGTTTGATTACACCTGAGAATAAACCATTTTATTCAGCTAATACCTCCTTCTGGGTATCAGAGTATGTAATTTCCCTTTTAATGCCCTTTACTTCTCACAGCAGCTCCGTCTCAAGCATGAACTCGTCTTTTAGGTGTTGAAGAGGGGATTCATCAACTCATGTATATTTCTAATGTTTCAATTAACTATGCAACAATTTGCACCGAAATGATCCATTTCAAGAGTTTCCAGTCAGGATTTAAAGCCAACGATGATTTTGTACGTAGCTTAAGGGTGTGCAAAAATATCGACATGGCAATATATCGCAATACTTTGCCGGCCGATTCGATATTCAAAATTTGCATATCGATTCATTCTTCTTTTTTGTATACATGGGCTTAAATAATATTGTTAAATTTTAATTTCATGTTGAGTAAATAATATGAAAAACATATGCAAATAAAATGTAACTTTAGCTTTCATAGTTACAATAAAACAGCCTGGATAATTTGAATTACATTGTTTTGACTCAGTTTGACTCCATGAATTATTATCTGATGTTCATGCAACCTGGATTTAAGACGTATAATATATATAATGTAATATAATGTAATATAATGTATAATGTATTTTACAGTTTTCAGCGAACTATGTTTAACATCACAATATATCGCAAAATTTGGATATCGCAATATCTTATCGTATCGTGACTCAAGTATCGTGATGTTTTGTATCGTGAGGTCCTTGGCAATATCCACCCGTAAGACATTTTATTACAAAACCCTGAATATGCCGACTTTGAAACGTTGCATTAGACTTCAGTTTATTCATGTTAAGGAGTCTTCCTCAAACATGAGTGATACATGGTGTTCCACAGGGTCATGTGCTCGGAATCGCAGCATCACAACGTACATTTCATGCTGATAATATTCAGCTGTATCCATCCACGACTAGTCTCATCCAGATGAGAATAGTCCACTTGTTGGACTACAATCGTGTCTTAAAAAAAAAAAATAAAAAATATATATATATATATATATATATATATATATATATATATATATATATATATATATATACCATATTTTCCCGCACTATAAGGCGCACCTTCAACGAATGACGCATTTTAAAAGTTTTTCCATATATGAGGCGCACCGCGTTCTAAGGCGCTACAGTAGAGGCTGGAGTTACGTTATCATCCATTAGACCAGTGGTTCCCAAACTGGGGGGCGCGCCCCCTAGGGGGGGCGCGGTGCTATTACAAAAAAAACTAAGTATTTAATTGAAGTGTATTTTATTTGTGTTAGTTCTTTAATATTTTAGTTCTAAATTGGAAGATTATTGTGATCTTGACATATTAGAATAAATATATTTTATTGTTTTTCGTCGCTCAAAATAAACGTCATACTCGCGAAAGCCGGTATTCCCGCCAAAACGCCATCCATTCGTCGCAACTTTCAACCCCAGCAGAAATGTAAGAAGAGAAATGTAAGAAAAGAGAAATATCTGAAGAAAATGGAACATTCACTGATGCCTGGGCAGATTAATTTGCATTTACCTCTGATGAGAGTGGCCTACCAGTCTGCCTCATTTGTGGAGAAAAACTCACTAACAATAAACGGTCAAATGTCGCAAGACATTTCGACAATACACACAGAGCCTTTGCTGAAAAATATCCAGAGGGAAAAGAGAGAAAAAAAGCTGTTTCGGAACTGATTTGGAAGGCTGATCTGACGAAAAATCACTTCAAGAAGTGGGTGAAGTTGCGGCTCAATATTGATCCATATATAAGGCTCAATATTGATCCATATATAAGGCTCACCGGATTATAAGGCGCATGGTCAGCTTTTGAAAAAATTGAAGGCTTTTAGGTGCGCCTAATACTGCGGAAAAATACGGTGTATACATATATATATACATATATATATACATATATATATATATATATATATATATATATATATATATATATATATATTTCTGATGTACTTGCTTGTCCTTATTTTGACCAGCTTTGTTTAAAGGCAGCAGGCGGTGCGTTTCACACCTAGGCCTTCAGTGATGTCCAACTTAGTCCATAAATACTTTCTTCATGCAGCATTTATACCAGCAGGACTGGGGAGAAGTTAGAAACACACTTAATCACTACGAGGCCTTGCATCACCTCAGTTACAAAATGGGCTGTTATCATTTTAAAAACCAACAAACCCGCATCAGCAAATAAATCATATCTAGTATGCTACTGTCAAAACTTAAAAATAAAAGGCTCTTTAAAACTATCTTTCCAAAGAGTTTTATTAAATGAGTCCACAAAGAATATGCAAGCTTTAACAAGATTGTACAATAAATTGCAAAATCGCAGTTTAATATCAGAAAGAACTAACAAGACGGCCAAACTTTGGCGACAGCGACACAATAAACAATAAACAAGTCTCTTTTTCACGTCAAAACGTGACGTATCACGGCCTTCTGCCACCTGTTGCTTTGAGTACAACCACACAGCTTTAGATTATTTTAGATATTTATATTTCATTATATTTGTCATTTTAGTTTGTTATTATGGATTTGATATGAACGAAATAAATAATAAAAACTAATTAAACGTGAAAAAAAAATTATAAAATATTTGCCCCGCCCCCTCAAACGAGTAAGTATCGATATCCAATCACAGGACGCGTAAATATCACGTTCAACGTGAGGCTAGATGGCCTTACTCACACAACTCGTTATCTGATTGGCTGTCGCACCTATCAATCAACTATGGCCCAGTCCCAATCCCCCCCTAGTCCTACTTTTCATCCCTAACCCTAAATTTTGCAAGTTCCCATGAGGGTGGTGGTGTCCCAATTCCTCTTTGCATGTAGGGCTAGTGGACATAACGAGGGCTAGTGGACATAACGAGGGCTAGTGGACATAACGAGGGCTAGTGGACATAACGAGGGCTAGTGGACATAACGAGGGCTAGTGGACATAACGAGGGCTAGTGGACATAACGAGGGCTAGTGGACATAACGAGGGCTAGTGGACATAACGAGGGGTAGGGGGCATCAATCTAGCCTTTCACAGCGAGGGATTTCAGATACTGACTCACCGACCGAGGGCCAGAAAAATTTCCCAGAATGCTTTACGTCATCATTTGCAGACTGAATAGACAAAAAAACATGGCGGACATTTCTCATTTTTAGTGAATAAAATCAATATTTTGAGTTAGTTTCTGCATAAAAATGCATTTTGATTACATTTTTAGTGAGAAATATATATTTTACTTTCATAATATTCACTCAGTGAATGTACATAATCACTCACTTGCCCGTTGTTGTGAAGTCTTTTCAGATCTCGACAGAATAAAGGCTGATTTATGGTTCCGCGTTACACCAACGCAGAGCCTACGCTGTAGGCTCTGCGTTGGTGTAACGCAGAACCATAAATCCGCTCCCGAGCCGGCGGCTCTTCTCATCCCCGAAAACATCAGATCAAATTTCTTAACAGGCGTTATTTGGATAAACTGAGCCCAGGTTGGGGATCTTAACGGTTACTTTTACGCCTGAAAAAATATTAAAACTTTATAAAGTTGCATATTAGCAGCGCTACAGCTGAAAGTAAAACAGCTTTTATCTCTGGGCTTCCTGATATGGTGTGACGTTTGTGCAAACGTAACTACGCAGTCGCTTACGTACCCGAACGTAAACCACGCAGTGACGTAGCAAGTGGTTCCCAATCCCTAGGGAACATTACAAGGACCCTACTCATTTTTAGGGCTAGTGGTAGAAAGTAGGGGGTGTATTGGCCCTAAATTATCCCGTTACAGTCATGCATTGTTGATTCTGAAGGCAGATTTCATGCAGCCCGGCAACAAATGATAACTGAATTCTGATTGGAGGAAAACTCTAACCTAAAAACAACAGGACAGGAAGGAGCAGAATATGACATGAAGAGAATTTGAATACTTTTAGATATTTAGGGAAAGTAAATTAAAAATTAATCAGAATCAGAATCAGAATCATCTTTATTGGCCAGGTTCGAACATTGTCCAATAGGAATGGTTGATATTTTACCATTCACGATAAACCGTCAAAAAAATTCCCCACGGTAAGAATTTGTATCTCACGGTAAAAAACGATAAATTCCTGTTGATGATGTTTTTGTGTAAAAGCTGATTTATGGTTCTGTGTTAAATCCACGCAGAAGGAAGGAAGGAAGGAAGGAAGGAAGGAAGGAAGGAAGGAAGGAAGGAAGGAAGGAAGGAAGGAAGGAAGGAAGGAAGGAAGTGAGCTTGAAAGAAAGAAAGAAAGAAAGAAAGAAAGAAAGAAAGAAAGAAAGAAAGAAAGAAAGAAAGAAAGAAAGAAAGAAAGAAAGAAAGAAAGAAAGAAAGAAAGAAAGAAAGAAAGAAAGAAAGAAAGAAAGAAAGAAAGAAAGAAAGAAAGAAAGAAAGAAAGAATAAATTTCCGTTGATGAGGTTTTTGTGTAACAAACATGGTGGATCTGAGAGCGAGATAGATTTATAGTTACAAAGGTGGAGTTGAATTGGTATTTTTGTATCGTTATCGGGATAAATGCCAGAAATTATCGTGATACATTTTTTAGTCCATACCGCCCATCCCTAATGTCCAACAAGGAATTTGACTCCGGTAATTTCGCTCTTTGGTGATAAAATAAAATAAACAATAAAACAAATGTGGTAAATGAACCTTTATCATAGTTATGATCCTGATTTCTGGGTTTCTAGGCCAGCAGAGAAGGCCTTGCTGGCCCTGACGGCCCCCACTGCGTGAAGGAAACAGACTTGTCATAAGCAAATGGAAACGCTCCGTCTCCAGAGGTCGGGGGGTTGAACCGTCTCCGGAGCGTCTGCTGTGTTTCTGCAGGAAGTGATTCAGCGCAGCAGCAACCGTTATTCCTGGTCGCAGCGCAGCGACGTAGCAACAGAGATGATGAAACGATCTCCATGGCGATTACAGCCGTGATTGATCTCTGCTTTCAGCACAAACCGGCCGAAGCAGGTGGTCATGGGACGAACAAACGCGGGAACTTCCTCTCAAACAAACGCTCTGATTATCTGTTTGTTGTGGAGACGGAGTGGCGGTGATGGAAACAACCTTGTCTTATCTGACATTCTCTCTGGTTCTGTGTTTATTCTACATCTTCCCCCGTCCCTCCCCTCGAGGGTTCCTCGCTAAACACAGCCCATCACCCCGGCTATTTAAAGCGAGGCAGCAGGGACTGCTGGGAAAACTGCAGGGCTGGGGAAGTCTATGGAAATGAAGGACGAGATACGAACAGAGGAGATGAAAGACGGGGACGGAGCCTCCTTCAATTTACACCTTACCAATGTTATTATTATGGAGATAAATAATTAATAATTACTACTAGGGATGGGCGGTATGGACTAAAACATTTATCACGGTATTTATCCCGATAACGATAAAAAAATACCATTACAAAAACGGGAATTTATCTTTCTTTCTTTCTTTCTTTCTTTCTTTCTTTCTTTCTTTCTTTCTTTCTTTCTTTCTTTCTTTCTTTCTTTCTTTCTTTCTTTCTTTCTTTCTTTCTTTCTTTCTTTCTTTCTTTCTTTCTTTCTGGCTCATTTCCTTCCTTCCTTCCTTCCTTCCTTCCTTCCTTCCTTCCTTCACGTTGTGCGTTGATTTAACACAGAACCATAAATCAGTTTTACACAAAAACGTCAACGAGAATTTATCATTTTTACCGTGAGATACAAATTCTTACCGTGGGGAATTTATATGACGGTTTATCGTGAACGGTAAAATATCACCCATTCCTACAACACACATTTTTACACAATTTTCACCTAAATAATATACTATCTTTTATCCCTGTGTCCTCTAGGAACAACAGAGACACAAAATACAAAAACTGGAATACTCACAGGACCATAAGGATTCAGGAAATGTATCACATCTTAGCTTCAATGAATGCTTTAAAAAAGTCCCCTTTAAAATGATACCAAAGACAATATAGTGAAACATTAACAGATATTCTGTACATGAGTCTAAACCAGGACATGCAGCAGCATCTAAAATGTAATTTTCTGAACTTCATGAGCTGATAACTCTGATCCAGCTGCCACTCAGGAAGGTTATCTTACCAAAATATTTTTTTCATTTTCATTTTTATTCTTTATTTCATTCAAAAAACAAAACAATTCAATACCAATACAAATACAAATGTTCCTAACTTGTGAATGAAAAGGGAGCAGAAAGAAGAAGAATCTTATCTGATCTGCCCCTTTCACAAATAACATAAATTAAAAATAATCATTTTTTTTTTTCATACCAAAATATCATCTATAAACGTTGATCTTTTCAAAAATTATAATCAAGTTTGGTCACCTTGAGTGGAGCTGACCAGTGAAAGTTTGGGCTCTGGCCCCTGAACTAATTCGTGCTTCACGTCTCGCACGTTGTCGTCAGTCATCGCCCTGATGGAGCCAGATCTTCCTTTTGGATGTTTTGAGTAAACAAGGTTTCATCTCACTTCATCATCAACCGTAGAAGAGTTTAGTCTCCTCTTTTGACCTCGCGGGTCCTTAAAAAGTCTCAAAAAGTCTTAAAGTCCATTTTCCTAAAATAAGGCCTTTAAATATCTTAATTTGTCTTAAATCTCAATCCAAGGGTCTTCATTTTAGAATCTTAATTTTAGAGAGAATTTATCCAGGCATCAATAAAAACTTTCTTGGACTTTGAAAAGGAAAAGTTTGTTTAATCGTTTTGAGAAGAAATAAACCTGTTTACAGTTGTTAGACGCCTCAGTCAGGGTTGCCAGGTTGGGCAGGTTTCAGCCTAATTGGGCAGGTTGATAAAATCTGGGCTGCTTTTCCTGGTTTTTAATACATATTTAGGAGGAATTATTAACAAAAAAGTTTCCATTATGGCAGAGAAAAGTAGGAACTTGAACGTGGACAGGGTGGCCATGCGTCCTTAAAAGGTCCTGAAAAGTCCTAACGTCCATTTTCCTAAAATAAGGCCTTTAAATAGGGGTGGGCAAAAATATCGATACGGCAATATATCGCGATACATAGTCTCCCGATACGATATCGATATTCAATGTATGTATCGCGATATATTGCTGTATCAAAATGTTTGCCCACCCCTAGCTGCACTTTATTTTGTGATTTCAGTGTGGGTGAGACACTGCATTTTATTTTTGTCATTTTAAGTCAGGAGCAAGTCATCAACGGGAATTTATTGTTTTTACCGCGAGATGACAAATTCTTACAGTGGGCAGTTTTTTTGACGGTTTATCGTGAACGGTAAAATATCACCCATTCCTAATTACTACTAATCTACCGTCATTCAGCAGACACTTTTATCCAAAGTGACTTAGATCTGAGAGAACAAACACACCACTTTCACCCGGGTCAGGGTTAAAGCTGCTCAGGGGCCCGAGGTGGTTCATCTTAGTCGCCTTTACGGGGCTTAAACCGCTCTAATTAGTATTAATAACACAATATTTGAGAAGTTTGGGGCAACACATTTATAAGCAATTTACAACCGCTATTCAGACTGCAAAAAAAAACAATCAGGAAACTTCACAATGTGGGTTATAAGGATATAATAATTATAAGGTTATAAGGATATAATAATTATAAGGTTATAAGGATCACACTAACACACTGTTTTTAAAGTCGCATGTATTGAAATTCTGGGACATTGTCAAACTAAAAACTCTACGAATCATATTCAAAGCGAGAACTGATTCACTTCCAGGCAATTTACAGAAAATGTTTTGTGACAGGGAGGGGGAGTTATAATTTAAGAGGAAAATTTAATTTAAAAAAACAATGTGTTGATTCTAAAAGGAAAAGCATGTGTATCTCAGTTGTTGGAGTGGATTTATGGAATGGGTTGGGTGATGGGTTGAAGCAATGTACAAATATAAATCAATTTAAAAAACGGTACAAAAAGGAAGTTCTGGGAAGTTATTTGACTGAGGAGTTATGTTAAGGAAAGATTGTGTTTGTTAGCTGGTTAGCTGCAAAGGCTCAACCAATGAGAAAATCTGTAGCCTATTGTAGGGCTGGGCGATATATCAAGATTTTAATATATATCGATATATTTTCAAACGCGATATGGTACGAGACAATATCGTTTATATCGAAAATGATTCAATGATTTTGATTTAGCTTATTTTGTGACAAATTGACTTGAATGTTTTATTTGAGATTTTCACAAATGTTTTGTTATTTGCACAACTGTCAACCTCAGTGGAAAAGTCTGCCTGTTACTGTCTACATTGTATTAATTGCACAGAGTATTTTAATTTAATTGTTATGCAGGAAAGGGATATTTGTTTTATTATATTTGTTGTATTTATTATTAATATTTCTGTTTAATTTATAATAGAGGTAACAAAGGGGCAGGGTTAAATAAGTTTTACTTCTACCTGCTCCTTTTCGGACAGTTTTTCTTTTTCCCTGTTTGTATTACGTTTTTGTTGTTGTTGCTTTTTTTCTGTATGTTTTGAATTTGTTTTAAAATTTTATATTTTTCCCTTATGTGTTCGAAATAGAAATAGAAATAAACAATTCAATCAATCAATCCATCAATATTTATAACTAATAATAATAGTTATTGTAGGTTCCAGGAAGGATCCAGGTCAGAGTTTATCTGGTTTCCTGGGTGTTCGTGTTCCTCTCGTTTAAGTGCAGTGATGTTGGAGAAGAGTTTCTGATTGGATGATAACGCCCTCGTGTTGGACGCATCGTTCTTCTGCTAGAAGTTGGGATGGCAGCCCATCAGGAAGTTGAGCGTGGGCCGAGATGCTTTGCGTTGATCGTATCCACTAACAGGCCTAATGTGAGATGCTATCGATCCATTAGAGCAAACACTTGAGGGGAGAGTGGGTTTGGGAGGATTAATGAGTCTTTGAGATAAGAAGGAGCTCCGTCTGTAAACGCTGGGTGTGAGAGGTCTTGTACGATCTTCTTAACCCCGTTAGGGCCGGGGGGTTAATTAGGGCCCAAGCACTTACAGTCAGTACTGGAGTTGAGGGGGATGAGAAATAAAAACGGTCCAAATCATCCCCCCTGAAATAAAAACAGTCCAAATCATCCCCCCTGTAAAACTGCCATCCCTCCTTTCCATCCCTTATGTCATTTCATCAATGAATGTGGTTTTACTGCTATTTCAACATTTAGAGTCATCACCAGAAAAATAACACCAGAAAAATAACTTATTTAACAATTTTCACCTGTTTCAAGTAAATTTTCACTTGAAATAAGTAGAAAAATCTGCCAGTGGAACAAGATTTATCTTCTCATTACAAGCAAAAAAATCTTGTTCCACTGGCAGATTTTTCTACTTATTTCAAGTGAAAATTTACTTGAAACAGGTGAAAATTGTTGTTTTTTCCAGTGATGAGTCTTGTTTTAAGTGTAATGAGATTTTTTTACTAAAATGAGACATTTTAACTAGAAATAAGACAAATATTCTTGTTAAGATTGTGAGTTTTTGCAGTGATCCATGTTACTTATCCTGTGAAGGACAGAGTCATATTGATAAGTTCAGAAAAGTGTTTTTTATTGTTGTGTTTTGATGTATTTGATGTAAGCCCAGTGGATATTTAAAGCTTACAGAAGGCTGCATTTAACTGCTGCTATGTCATTCCTGCAGTATTTCTGCAGGTGTTTTGGTCACTGCTATTATTTGTAATATATTATATTATTTGTAATCAGCACAAATTATCTGTCCCCATATGATAAAATCCACCCCCCTGATTCTTTTTACAACTCCAGTACTGCGTACAGTGCGGAGGCCCTTTTGTATCTGTAGGAATTTTCCCCGTTTATCTCGTTTTAATTTTTCCGACGAAAGCAGGGCCTTTTTTCCCCCTAAACGTGCCCCAAAAGTCACCAAATTTTGCACCAAGCCAGGCCTGGTGATAAATGTGATATTTAATGGTTTGCATTAATGGGCGTGGCCTAACGGCTCAACAGCGCCCCCTAGAAAACTTTGTACCTCAAGCCCCATAATACGGTTTGACGTACATGCACGAAAATCGGTACACACCTGTATCATGTCGCAACTTAAAGAAAAGTCTCTTGGCGCCATGGCCCAAACCGAACAGGAAGTCGGCCATTTTGAATTAATCGTGTAATTTTGGAGCAATTTATTCAATTTCTTCGGCCGTTAATACAGCCCGAACCGTAACGTGCCCCCAGGTGTGAAAAATGTGCGTCTCCATCCTGCGACGACGCGCATTACTTTTCTCTTTCAAAAGAGTTACAGTGGCGACGATAGACGCCAAAAAGTGCGCCCCCTTTCATCTGATTGGTCCATATTTGATAGTTCCTATTTTCTGCCATAACTTTTGAATGGTTTGACATAGAGAGTCGTGGGTGGTTTCATCCACTAAATGTCCAGGTCTGAAGAATCTACATCAAGTCATACAAGCTTCCACTGCAGCCTGAACGTGCACTAGGGTGGAGGACCGTTCATCGCTGCTTGCAACTTTAGTTGAATCTGAATCCTGATTTCAGTTTGGAAGATTTGGACATGTGGTGGGGTCGATGCCGCCGGGCTCAGTGTGTCGGCAGCTCGGTCCAGAAGGCACATATTTTTGGACTATTAGTTCCTAGTGAGGAACTAGTGTCACGTATGAGACGAGGGAGGTTTCAATTCAGAAGCAAAAAACACGTAATACAAACTGTTTTACCTTTAAAGATGGTTGAAAGAGTGAGTAGAATCTCAGTCTCAGTAAAAATCATCCAAACTAAAGTCTTCACCCAATAATATAAATAAATGAACGGCTTCATATCGACTCATGTGAAGTCGTATTAGAGCCTCAGTAGATGTTTTTAGACTGTTTTTAAACCAGTATTTAAATGTTTCTGAAGGAAAGTTGTTCGTTTTAATATTGAACTCAACAGAAGTGAATTTAAACAAAGAAATCAGTATTTTATAACTGGTGCTACAAAATGAACGATATCAATTCTTGTCTTTAGAAAACTTTGATTAGAAGTTTTGATCCACTTTAGTTGTTGATGACTGTTTATCGCTAAAGCTGGAGGAGGTTCGGAAAAGGTTCGGACAAAGTCCGGAGAAGCTTCGGAGGAGTTTCTGAGAAAGTTTGGAAGATGTTCAGAGGAGTTTCGGATAAAAGATTCAGAGAAGGTTCGGAGAAGGTTCTGAGAAAGTTTGGAAGATGTTCTGAGGAGTTTCGGATAAAAGATTCAGAGAGGGTTCTGAGAAGGTTAGGAGAAGGTTCGGAGAGGGTTCAGAGAAAGTTTGGAAAAAGCTCTGAGAAAGTTTGGAAAAGCTTCAGAGAATGTTCGGAGAAAGTTCCCGGAAAAAGTTTGGAGGAATTTCAGATAAAAGGTTCAGAGACAGTTCGGAGAAAGTTTGGAAAAAGTTCTGAGAATGTTCAGAAAAGCTTCGAGAAAGTTCAGAGAAAGTTCGGAGAAAGTTCGGAGAAAGTTCAGCGACGCTGAAGAGAAGCTACGCATCGGTCTGGCCAGAGTTATTGATCACCAGCAGGTTATAAAGTCAAAGTTTATAACTTACTGTTTCTTTAATAACAAAACATGAAGCAAAATCTGCCCAAGAATTACAGTAATACGTCCACCAAAGCTGCATTAAAACAATGCATTCTGGATGAAAAACCTGATCCGGAGAGCAGGAGGAAATCCCCTGACACGTCACCCACCGCTGTAACTGCAGTAGAGACGACGTTAGCGAGCTCCACAACCCTGGAAAATAAAACTGAAAATAAAACCGTTTCTCCAGCTTTCTGGTCCAAATCACACGAGCTCTTCGGTTTATGAGCAGTTTTATTCACAAACAAACAAAACGTAGCCGTGATTAAAACTTCAGGAAGACAGAATAAACCCGGTGTCATGTGTCGGCACAAATGGCTCAAATCCACAATTAATACAAAAATACAAAAAAATGATGTCATCGGTCTCTTAACACCGCCCACTACTACTACTGGCTTTTTTTAATAATAATAATAATAATTCATTTTATTTAACGGCGCCTTTCATGTCACCCAAGGTCACCTTACAGAATAAAAACAAAACAATACAATAAAGGAAATACAATAATAATACAGTAGAAATTATAATACATACGTTATACATTTTTATTCATATACATTAATACATTAAAGCCACTATGGCCACGGTTACATGATGTTTTTTCATTCAGAATTAATTATTCCGAATTAAATAATTCCAAATTAAACTATTTTCCTTCGACTTTACATCTTGGTCTTTCTCCAATTCCTCTCCAGGTCTGGGGGTTGGGAAGGTTCTGATTGGATAGGGGGGGGACCGGAAGTTAAACTACCGGAAGAAAAACTAACTTAGCCGCTACAACTTTGAAAAGCTCATAATTTTAATGTTTCCTGTTTCCATCTGTTCTTTTAATTATTTCCAGGTCTTCCAAGCTATTTATTAAATAAATGGTCTCTGCTCTTGATCTTGAAACTTTGTTAGGAAAACCAGCCCAGTGGAATATAAGATCATGGAGACAGACGGAAGAGGGAACGAGCAGAAAGAAAGACCAGGATAAATTTAAAGACGAATGAGTGTAAACATGATCTGGAATTATTCTATTCAGATTTAAAACCGGAATAAACCAGCCACTTACTTCGGAATTAAGTTTAATTCAGAATGGCCATGTTCATTCGGAATTAGGTGTTTACATGGTAATTTTTACTCATTTTAAATTTTTAATTTAAAATAAAAATAAAAGATTTAGTTTTAATTCTGAATTAAAGAGGAATTAAACTTTACATGTAAACGTACTGTATATGTAGTAATTCAACCTCTGACCACGTGACGGCACAAAGACCTGCAGTGGAGGGACGGTATCATTTTACAGAGCTCTTACTCCAGGGCCGGCTCTGGCCTCGTGTTGTTACATAGGGTGCCTTTAACTGCACCACCAACAGATCAACTGTTTACCTTCTTTTAGCTCCCAGTTATCGTAATATTATTCCACAACCAAGTGTTGGTTTTCCAGGGATTAACAACCTGCAGATGCATGCTGGTTATGCTGCAGATGCATGCTGGTTATGCTGCAGATTAATGCTGGTTATGCTGCAGATGCATGTTGGTTATGCTGCAGATGCATGCTGGTTATCCTGCAGATGCATGCTGGTTATGCTGCAGATTAATGCTGGTTATGCAGCAGATTAATGCTGGTTATGCTGCAGATTAATGCTGGTTATGCAGCAGATTAATGCTGGTTATGCAGCAGATTAATGCTGGTTATGCTGCAGATGCATGCTGGTTATCCTGCAGGTTAATGCTGGTTATCCTGCAGATTAATGCTGGTTATGCTGCAGATTAATGCTGGTTATGCTGCAGATGCATGCTGGTTATCCTGCAGGTTAATGCTGGTTATCCTGCAGATTAATGCTGGTTATGCTGCAGATTAATGCTGGTTATCCTGCAGATTAATGCTGGTTATCCTGCAGATTAATGCTGGTTATGCTGCAGATTAATGCTGGTTATGCTGCAGATGCATGCTGGTTATGCTGCAGATTAAAGCTGGTTATGCTGCAGATGCATGCTGGTTATGCTGCAGATTAAAGCTGGTTATGCTGCAGATGCATGCTGGTTATGCTGCAGATTAATGCTGGTTATGCTGCAGATGCATGCTGGTTATGCTGCAGATTAATGCTGGTTATGCTGCAGATTAATGCTGGTTATGCTGCAGATGCATGCTGGTTATGCTGCAGATTAAAGCTGGTTATGCTGCAGATGCATGCTGGTTATCCTGCAGATGCATGCTGGTTATGCTGCAGATTAATGCTGGTTATGCTGCAGATGCATGCTGGTTATGCTGCAGATGCATGCTGGTTATGCTGCAGATGCATGCTGGTTATGCTGCAGATGCATGCTGGTTATGCTGCAGGTGTAATCAGCACGGAGGATCTGCTGCAGCGAGCTGCGGCGGAGCCTCATGCGAGCTGCTGCTTGTTATTCTGAACGCGCCGCTGCAGCTGCAGAAGCCCCGCCTCCTCCCTCAGCACGGGTCAGAGAGCGGCTGCAGGTTTCCCAGAACGAGATTAGAGACAACTCTCAGATCTATAGTTAGCTGGAGTTTTATTCTGGCATAGTTTAAAGTTTAAAGCCAGCGCTGCAGCAACGACTGCAGAGATGGACGGATCAGTGCTGCTCAAGTCAAACTATAACCGACATTTTTGAATGAAAAAAGAAAAACCTGAGCAGAAAACACCAGGAGAAGATGTGCAAGACTAAGACTAAGACTAAGACTAAATACTAGACTTGTAGTCAAGACCACCTAAACCGAGACCAAGACCAGTTCAGCTCCAGACCAAGACCAATAGAAACCCAGTTCTGTCCTGACCCTGCGTGATTGTATTCCATCATCCTGGTTCTAGTTTCCATATGAGCTTGTTTTCAACTGCAGCTCAATAACACAGAGAAGTGGATGATGATGTTGAACTCACTAGAAATGTTTCCATCATCAGCTGAGATCAGATATGTGTGGCGACTGCACTACACTGCAAAAACTCAAAATCTACCAGGAATATTTGTCTTATTTCTAGTTAAAATGTCTAATTTTTTGTCAAAAATTCATTACACTTAAAACAAGAATCATTACCAGAAAAATAACTTGTTATTTGACAATTTTCACCTGTTTCAAGTAATTTTTCCCTTGAAATAAGTAGAAAAATCTGCCAGTGGGACAAGATTTATCTTCTCATTACAAGCAAAAAAATCTTGTTCCACTGGCAGATTTTTCTACTTATTTTAAGTGAAAATCTACTTGAAACAGGTGAAAATAGTTGTTTTTTCCAGTGATGAGTCTTGTTTTAAGTGTAATGAGATTTTTTGACATTTTAACTAGAAATAAGACAAATATTCTTGTTAAGATTTTGAGTTTTTGCAGTGTACCGCTATTTCTACACTATTGGAGGATTGACACGACTACTAACTAGTCCCTAACTAGTCCTCTAGCAGAATAACCAGCCCCTCCACCTCAGAAAAGTAAGGAAGAGTAAATGTTACTGATTTAAATTGGACTGAATTTGGAGATGAAACCTGAATTTTAGATATTAAAGATTGAAATTACATTATTTACCATTATAGTAATCAGATTACATCTTATATCAGCATCACTGAAATGGACCTGATGCTTAATCAATTACAACGATATGCAAATATTATCCATATATTTATTCAAACAAGGCCGTTATAAACACAAAACTGTAATTAAATACAGACACATGCAGATGCAGCAAAACATTAAATCAGATGCAAAATACAAATATTTTACAAAACTACATTAACCAGAGGAAGAACTGGTTCATTTAGACGGTTTCTGAGACACGAGACATCACGGCGGCAGCGTGAGAGTTATGGAGGGTTTATCAGCTTTAGGGAGTCGTTTCTGAGATATTTGGGCCTTAGACCCGTTTGAACTGGAGTAAATCAGAGAATATTAAACTTTTACAGCAGCCTGACGACCTTGTTCAACCTTCAGAACCGCCGATGCCAACAGAAACTCCGTCCAGCAGGACGGACCGATCTGATTGGCTCTCCGGGACCCATGGGAATATTTAATGAGCTCCTACGGACGGCAGCGAGATACACCAGTTAAATTAATTAGCGGTGCATCTAGATTTCTGGGCCACCGTCCCAAATAGTCCCGTTAACTCCCATGAAAATTCCCAGAATTCCTCCCACAGGTTCATTAGTCCATTCAAAGCCACAGTTTCTCATTTCAGGAAGAACAAACACGTTCTTCCCACTGAAAAGTGTTTCAGCTGACGGACGTTTCTGAGTCTCTGGCAGAGGAAGAAATAAAAACAACCCAAAACTGTGGAAACCCGTCCAACCAAAGTCCCTGAAGTTAAACCAGAACTGAGGCCACGTTTACACGTAGCCGGGTTTACAAAAAACGGATATTTCCCCCTCTACGTTTTGAAAAATACCATAATTTACATCAGATCCTTTTCAAAATCTCTTAATTTAAATCAGGGGTCTTCAACTAGATTATTTAGGGGGCCGTACTGTGTGCACGCTTTGTGAAAATTTGGGAGTTTTCAAAATGTATTTTGCACTCAAAGAAGAAGATTTATGTAAATATAATACATTTGTGCTCAGGAATGAGCAGGAGAATATCTGTCTAGTTTACATATGAATTATGTATTAATTGTCTCCAGATTTGGTCATTGCGAATGTTAAATATAATATTCAGATAAAGAAATATTATTTTAAATTTAAAATAAGTTCATTTTGAAACCATGCATTGTTCAAACTTAATGAAGTTGATATTGACCTACTTTTAATAAAACACGTCATAATGACAAAGCACCACTTTCCACCAAGATTTCCTTATTTGAATATTATATTAAGCATTTCAGTCCATAGTAGCCAGTTTGATGTTATAAATAAGGAACCAAAATATTAACCATAAGCTCCTTTATTAATGACACATCTGTGCATTAAATCAGCAAAACAAAACAATCACATGAAATTATAGGAGGTTTAGAAGTTCATCTGAAATGCAACGTCCTCATTTAGAGATTCAAATGAAAAACCTTTCCTAGAAGCCTAATGATGTAAACAAGTCCTCTATAAACGGAGGTTAATAACAAATAATGTGACAAACATTATCACTGTGCAACACTGGCAAAAAATCCAAAGTAGTAAAAAACATCTCCAACAGAGATTAACATGTACAAACTCTGTCCAATGAATAATTAACCAACTGAAAAGGCTACCAGGCATCTGAAACTTTTATTAATTAACAAAATGTGACATGTAAACCATGTTAGATTCGCTTACTTTGTCACTTCTGAGCGGAAGTGACGCCGTCCGCCGACGATCGGGACAACACTAACTACTAGTGATGCACCGATTGTTCGGTAACCGAAATTGTTCGGCCGAAAATGGCAAAAAAACACTTTCGGTGGAATAAGTGGGAAAAAACCGAACAATTAATAACGGCGTTGTAATATAAGAAAATAGACTTGACGTTGCGCAACACAAACATAAATCGTTGGCCAACCAAAAACTAACCCCATAAGAATTTGACCTAACATTCACCAGGAGGTGGAACCAAAACAACATAATGCTGGGAAATTAAAACATTTTCATTTTTTTATGTTCAATAAATATTTTCTACCTTGTAATTTTGTAAAAGATTTTTTTCTTTGAAAAGCCTAAATCAAATGTATTTGATTCATGCAATGGTGAAAAAATTGGCAAAATAAATGAAAAACTGCTGAAGAACCATGTTCGGTATTGTTCGGAATTCGGCCAAGTGTTTATTATTATTTTCGGTTTCGGCCACAAATTTTCATTTCGGTGCATCACTACTAACTACTTTCTCCCCCTTTTTGAAATATGACCAGTTGAATATCCCTGGTTTACACGAACCCACATAAATATCTGTTAAGGTGCTATGAGCAGCCAAACCTACAGGGGGCAGTGTAACGAGAAGATAAAGTCATGCTAGCCAATCAGAATCCTGGAAAAAACATCAACAAATGACACGAGTAACTTCAGTGGCCAAACTAATTGTAAACACAGGTGTCACACATGACGCTGGTGACGTTTCTGTCACATACTGTGACGTTCTGAAGAATAAATGTCCGTTTCTCTCCGTTTACAAGCAAACGTGAAGACGAGTTTTCAGAAATGATGGTTTTTGAGACTTTGAGCTTCGTTTTCGTGTAAACGAACGGCCAAAACGCATGAAAACACCAGCGTTTTTGCTCCGTGTAAACGGGGCCTGAGTTTAGCTGTTTGATCTATAAAAACTACTGACAAGATGTGATTCTGCTCGTGGTGATGCAGAACCTTATTCCTTGACACGTCGCTGCCGTTTAAACACAAACATAACGACGGATGAACTGCTGCTTCCTGCCACAGAAGAGAAAAAGTCTACATGAAAAGGTGGAAGAAATGTATTTTCCAACCTTTAATGTTTATTTCTCTGAATCATAGACGACTAAAAGTAGAAATCCGACAGGTAAAGACACCTGAAGACGTGCTGATCAAACCTGGATCTTCCTCAGCTTCTGCTGCTTCTTAAAAACATCCTGCTCCTCCGTCTCCTCTGGTCCTCCGACGCGTCTGAAGCATCGCCTAATCCTGCTGGTGTGTGTGTGTGTGTGTGTGTGTGTGTGTGTGTGTGTGTGTGTGTGTGTCCCACGCAGCATTAATGGCACTTAAACACATTTCATGCTCAGCTTCAGTCCTGCAGACCCAGCTGGCTCATTAATCTCAGGAAAGCAGGAAAACGCTGCAGGAGGAACGACGACGATGACGACGACGACGATGACGACGACGACGCGAACACGTGTTTCACCAAAACAAACCAACCTTGTCACATTCCAACAAAGTTCTGCCCCAAAAACCAGCCCTAAGTCATCAAAAAGTATGTGAATACTTTAAATTTAGTAATAATAATAATAATAATAGTCCCAAACACCTTTAGGAGTTGATACCAGACCAGCATGTTGGAGCATCTGAAGCCCCGCCCCCTTTTGTCTCTTGTGGGCGGGACAATAATAAATATAAAAACAAAGGTCACATGATCAGATTATGGTCTGTATCAGCTCCTACATTTGATGTTTCCTGGTCTTAACTCCGTTTACAAGCATTAAAAACTGTTTTTTATCGGTTAGAGAAGCTAAAGTGCCACCGGAAAATGATTCCTACCAAAAACTTTTTATTTATTTCCATCGGCCGTAGAAAGTTTCCTTTCCTGATTAGACTTTTTTATGTAATAAACATCTGTAATTTAGTGTCGAACTGCCCTGTTAAGCCCTTATCCAAATATGTAATTTTTGAACACATTTGGATAATATGCACTGCATTTTTTTAATCTTTTGTAATTTTGTAAATTTTGGCCTTTTTATTCTATATAATTTTATTCCACATTTTTATTTTGTAAACGATATTATATCTATTTGATACATTCTTGTTTTTATTAATCGAACAACAGAAAAATAATTGTTAGAATATTCGTCCAGTTACTTCAGACTTCAGATTTATTGTCATTACACGAGGCATACAACGAAATTGTGTTTTCCTTCAAAACATTTAAGTAAAAAAGTAGAATAAGTATAAAATAAAATAGTACAAAATAAATTTTAAAAAGTTACTCCTTAGATTAGTCGGCTAATCGATGATCCACCCCGTCACCACCCCCCAGTAAAACACGGCGGGACATGAAGCACAAGCCAAACGTAACAGAAACTATGAGACTGAGACAGAAGTTGGAGTCGTAGCAGAATCGGCAGCTCGATGAAGACGTTACAAGCTGTTGGACAAAAACGTCTGTATCTGCAGCCTGAGGGGGTCGGGGGGTCGGGGGGTCAAGACCAGCACAAACTCTCTTAACAAAACTCACATCCCAAGTTTCCTCTGCTGAGACCGGTCCAGCCGAGACCCCCAAACCCCCCAACAAACACCAGAATATCACTCAGGACAGTCAGCTGCAGCTCTGCTCATGCAGGTAACTCTCAACAGGTGAGGAGAGAGGAAGAGGAGGAGGAGGAAGGAGGGGAGAGAAGAAAAGGAGGAGAGAGGAAGAGGAGGACAGAAGGATGCTGAGGAGAGAGGAAGAAGAGGAGGAGGAGAGAGGAAGAGGAAGAGGATGAGGAGAGAGGAAGAGGATGAGGAGAGAGGAAGAGGATGAGGATGAGGAGAGAGGAAGAGGATGAGGATGAGGAGAGAGGAAGAGGATGAGGAGAGAGGAAGAGGATGAGGATGAGGAAGAGGATGAGGAGAGAGGAAGAGGAAGAGGATGAGGAGAGAGGAAGAGGATGAGGAGAGAGGAAGAGGATGAGGATGAGGAGAGAGGAAGAGGATGAGGAGAGAGGAAGAGGAAGAGGATGAGGAGAGAGGAAGAGGAAGAGGATGAGGAGAGAGGAAGAGGATGAGGAGAGAGGAAAAGGATGAGGAGAGAGGAAAAGTATGAGGAGAGAGGAAGAGGAGAGAGGAAGAGGATGAGGAGAGAGGAGGAGAGAGGAAGAAGAGGAAGAGGAGAGAGGAAGAAGAGGAAGAGGATGAGGAAGAGGAGGATGAGGAGGAAAGGATGAATAAGAGGAGAGAGGAAGAGGAGAAATGATGAGGAAGGGGAGGAAATAGAAAGAAGAGGAGGAAAGAGAAGGATGAGGAGGAGAGGGAAAGAGAGAGGAAGGATGAGGAGAGAGCAAGAGCAGAGAGAATGCTGGAGAAGAAGAGGATGAATAAGAGGAAGAGAATGAGGAAGCAGCACCACTCCACTCCGCTCCAAACTTACTGCACGAGCAGAAACTCCGTGCGTGAGTCTCCGTGCGTGATTCCAGCTGCGTTAATGAAACAGCTGGGCGCGTGCACGGCGGCTGGTGCGCGTGCACGGCGCAGCGGGACATCAAAGAGAAACCAGCGGGATGATTGACAGCTCTCATCAGAATAACTGCGTCAATCAAACCGGGATTCTCCCGAAGTTACACACACACACACACACACACACACACACACACACACACACACACACACACACACACACACACACACACACACACACACACACACACACACACACACACACACACACACACACACACACCTGTTTGCGTCTGCGGGGACGCGCGCCGTGGAGCCGTTTCCTCGTGTTTCCTCCTCGTGTTTCCTCCTGCGTTTCTCCTCTTGTTCCTCCGTCTCCTTCTTCTTCCTCTCCTCTCCTCTCCTCTTCCTCTACTACCTCTTCTCTACCTCCTCCTCTCTCTCCTGCTGCCGCCGCGGCTCCGTCCGCGCGCCCTGCGCGTGCTGCGCGCTCCCGTGACAGCAGACACGCACGCGCCGGGCTCGTGCGTGTCTGCGCTCAGTCCGCTGATCACACAAGTTGCCGAGTGAAGAACCAGAGACTCACCTGAGAGGAGGAGGAGGGGGGGAGGGTGAGAGAGGAGGAGGATGATGATGGAGGAGGGAGGAGGAGGAAGCTGGAGGATGAAGTGTCAGGGTTTGACATTTCCCCCAGTGTGTTTCTGTTTTGCCCCACCTGTTTCCCATCTGCCCTGATTGTGTCTGCACCTGTGTCTCGTTGTGTCTCGTTATCCCCTTGTGTATATCTGGTCTTATATCTTATATATCCTATATCTTCTTTCCCTTGCTCCTTGTGGTTCCGGACTGTGTTTTCCTCCATGTTTCCCGTTTTTGCTCCAGTTTTTGATCCCTGTTTCCGTGTGTTTTCTATCCTGCTAAGCAGCACAGCATCCTGCATCTGGGTCCTCACCACACCAGTCCTGACAGGAGGAAGGTGGAGGAAGAAAAGGAGGGTGAAGGAGGAGGAGGAGGAGGAGGAAAGAGAAAGAGGGAGAGGAAGGATAGAAGAAGATGGAGGGAGGTGGAGAAAGGAGGAGGGAGGAGGAGGAAGGGGAGAAAGAAGGTGGGGGAAAAAAAGGAGGAAGGTTGAGGAGGAGGAAGAAGAAAAGGAGGAGGAAGAGGAAGGTGAAGGAGGAAGAAGGTGGAGAAGAGGAGGAAGGAGGAAGAGGGAGAGGAAGGATGGAAGAAGAAAGGATGAGGAACGTGGAGAAGGAAGGATGGAAGGGTGGGGGGGAGAGGAGGAGGAGGAAGAAGAAAAAGAGGAAGAAGAGGAAGGTGAAGGTAGGTGGAGAAATGTGGAGGAGGAGGAAAAGGGGGAGGAAGGATGGAAGGGTGGGGGGAGAGGAGGAGGAGGAGAAGGAAGATGAGGAGGAAGGGGGGGATGAGGAAGAAGATGATGCGGAGAAAGTTGGAGGCTGTTTGAAGGAGGAAGAGGAGGAAGGATGGAAGAAGATGGAGGGAGGTGGAGAAAGGTGGAGGAGGAGGAAAAGGGAAAGGAGGAAGAAGAGGAGGAGGAAGGTGGAGGAGGAGGAGGAGGAAGGAAGGAGAGTTGAGGAGGAAGAAGGAGGTGAAGCTGCTGACGCGGCGCTGCTGCCCCCGTGCGGCCGCCTGCGGTACTGCGCCTGCGCACCACGGAAAGCCAGGATGGTTTAATAAAGTAAAAATATATAATTATGATAATTATATACAAATATAAATGTATAACTGGACCAAACTGGCGTTTAGAGAAACTCTGAAACTGGAATCTTCAAAGAAAACTCAATTAAAAACTACTTAACTAATCTACTAATTAAAAACTCACCATGTTGATTCATTAAACCTCAATGTCTTATTTTAATATTTTATTCTCGTTTCAGTCTGCTAATTTAAGTTTAAACTCGTTCACGTATTTAAAACATCTGTTTCAACATCTGAGGAGAACTTGGGGAAGTTCAGTCAACTAATTGTTTCCATTAGAACTTAAACACACAACTCATTAAATAAAAATAAACCAGGAAAACCCACAAAACGTGTTCATTTGATCTGACACCAAACTTTAACGACCGTCTGGGTCGATGGAGCAACTTTATCGTGTTTTAGGAGTAAAAAAACAACATGATGTGATTAAACCGGAGCAGCAGGGGGATAATTAACCCCCTTAATTAGCCTGTTTAATTAGCTGTTTAATTAGCTGTTTAATTGCTCGGCAGCTGCGAGTCGTTGTAGTTCTGGGAGAACAATCTGCCGAGCATGTGCTCATCTTTATCTCTCCTCCTCTTCCTCCTGCAACATTTATTTAAGACCAGTTTGGTCACGTCAATCACAAGCCACGCCCACCTGAAGCCACGCCCAGGAAGCTTCTTTAAATGCTGGACTCAAATATTGATGGATTGATTTGATTTATTTTATACGACGGAGTATTAGGGTCAAACTAAGACAAAAAAAAATGGAAATTACGAGAATAAAGTCATAATAATATGAGAATAAATATTATATATTATAAATATATAAAAATAACTTCACAAGATGCTCAATATTCCTCATTTTAACACAGGGAGAAGATGCTTTTCCCATATTCTCATAAATTACGACTTTATTCTCATAAATTATATTCACGTAATATTACGACTTTATTCTCATAATATTACGACTTTATTTTATTACGACTTTATTCTCTTAATATTACGACTTTATTCTCGTAATGTTACGACTTTATTCTCGTAATATTACGACTTTATTCTCATAATATTACGACTTTATTCTATTACGACTTTATTCTCGCAACATTACGACTTTATTCTGATTATATTACGACTTTATTCTCTTAATTTCCAATTTCTTTTTTTGTCTTAGTTTGGCCCTAATACTCTGTCGTAATTTTGTACATGTAAAAAGACAAAAATTAAAAGAGAAGATAAGAAAAAAAAAAAAAGAAAAAAAAATACAAAGAATTTCATCCTTTAACACTAAATATCTTAATTTCAGAGGTGTATAAAGTATTTGAAAAAAGTAAGTAAGTAAAAGTAGAAATACCATAACTGAAAAAGACTTAAAAGTTAAAGTCACCCATAAGAAAATTACTTGAGTAAAAGTCTTAAAGTAGCTCACATTAAATGTACTTAAGTATCAAAAGTATCTTTTGAAAAAATATACTCAAGTATCAAAAGTAAAAGTACAAGTATTTTATAGTACACATGAAAAGAAGCAACACAATCAAAAATTGTTTTTTTTATTTCACTTTCAGGTGAATGAAATGTATAGAATACAAGACCAAAAATAAACTGTCTTTCTAGCAAAATATAATTCTTTGATTATTTTAATTTGTAACGAGTAACAAGGTGGCAAATGTCTAAGTAACGAAGTAAAAGTATATTTAACTTTTAAATGTAGTGAAGTAAAGTAAAAGTCCTGATAAAAAACTTTACTTTACGTTATTATACACCTCTGGTTAATTTACATGTGCAAAAAGGAGTAGGAAGAAGTGTTAACTTATTTAATCCTACCCTCATTCACTAATCATTTATAAAACAAGTATTTATATAACTATACTATAATTATACTCACACACTGCACTCACACTTAGCTATACATACTCACACGTGGTTGAATATTTCTATATATTTGTATTTTGTACACACATATAAATATGTATATAAATATACTTATTTACACCGTACTAAATCTCTATATTAACTCCATCTGCTCTATATCTACAGGACTGTCTCAGAAAATTAGAATATTGTGATAAAGTTCTTTATTTTCTGTAATGCAATTAAAAAAACTAAAATGTCATACATTCTGGATTCATTACAAATCAACTGAAATATTTAAGCCTTTTATTATTTTAATATTGCTGATTATGGCTTACAGTTTAAGATTAAGATTCCCAGAATATTCTAATTTTTTGAGATAGGATATTTGAGTTTTATTAAGTTGTAAACCATGATCAGCAACATTAAAATAATAAAAGGCTTGCAATATTTCAGTTGATTTGTAATAAATCCAGAATGTATGACATTTTTGCATTACAGAAAATAAAGAACTTTATCACAATATTCTAATTTTCTGTGACAGTCCTGCATATATGATGCAAAAACAAAAATGTGGGATTTTATTTTTTTATTTAAAAGGGCTAATCAACGTGTCCAATTAAAAAAAAAAGACTTTTCTGTTAATTATTTCATATTATCTTCAAAATAAAAAAAAACTAAAGGTTTGACGCTTTCAAAAGAACCAATTAAACGTTTTGGGATCCAGGACTTTTGTTCCTAGAAACCGGTCCGACCTCAGGAGGGCAGTGGGAAGATTTACAACAAAACTCCCCCAGACTGACGTCTGTACGATGTTGATTTCGTACAGAAAAACTCAGAAAATCTGGATTTGAGACTCGAGGAGAGAAAAGCGAGGCCTTAATCCTGGTTTCCATGGTTTCACCATCAATCCTCTGACGTTTCATCATCATCATCGTAAAAGAAAACACACAAGCAGATTAAAATCTGAACATTTTATTGAACAGTCAAGTTTCACATGAGACAAATAAATTAAAAGTCATGTCATGTTTTCAAACTTCAAGTTTTAATAAGATGCCACCAGAATCCGCCCTGACGTCACCGGCGGCGGTAAACTTTGGGTTTAACTTTCACACAACAATTATACGGAAGAGTATCAGGGCCAGGCAGGAGAAAAATAAAAATAATATTTAAGAGGAGGAAGATTTTCTTTCCATTACGCACTTCGAGAAAAAAGTCGATATGTCGAGGAAAAAGTTGAGAAAAAAGTCCAAATCTCGAGAATAATGTTGAAGTACAATTTCTAGAAATAAAGTCGAAATGTTGAGAAAAAAGTCAAGAAAAAAGTCGAGAAAAAAGTCGAAATCTCAAGAATAATTTCGAGAAATTTCGAGAAAAAAGTCTAAATGTATTTCAACTTTATTCTCGAAATTTCGATTTTATTCACGAAATTTCGACTTTATTCACGAAATTGTATTTCAACATTAATCTCGACATTTTTCTCAAAATTGTATTTCCACATTAACCTCGACATTGACTTTTTTCTCAAAGTGCACAATAAAAAAAATCTTCCCCTCTCAAATATTTTTTCTCCTGCATGGCCCTGATACTCTTCCGTACAATTAAACTAAATAGTCCGGTTAAAACGTTCCCGTAAAGCCTCTCTGTCAGGTAATACCACCTGTGGCCACGGGGGGGCGGTATATATCAGGGGCCAGGCCTAAATCACAGGAAAGTTACCCTCCAGTGGAATAAAGTGGTATTACAAGTCTGTGCGCCCCCGTGTGGCCACAGGTGGTATTACCTGATAGAGCGGTTTCAGCTGCAAACAGTGCAGATCATGAAAATAATGCCGTTTTATCTGCTTTTCTTCACGTTTCTTACAAATTCAGAAGGTCAGACGTCTGGATTGTCGGAGAATCAGTGATAATAAAAAGGTTAACAGTATTTAAATCATCCGTTTGCTGTGTTTGAATGTTGAAGTTAATGAGCAATAAAGCTGAAAAATAATAAGTCAAGTGTAAATAGTTTAATTTAAAGCAAACTGGGTCAAAGAAATTATGGAAGAGTATTAGGGCCAGGCAGGAAAATATTTTTTCATTATGCACTTCGATAAAAAAGTCGAAATGTCGAGAAAAAAGTCAAAATTTCGAGATTAATGTTGGAGTACAATTTCGAGAAAAAAGTCGAAATGTCGAGTAAAAAGTTGAAATGTTGAGAAAAAAGGCGAAATGTCGAGATTAATGATGAAGTACAATTGCAAGAAAAAGTTGAAATGTCGAGAAAAAAGTCAAAATGTTGAGAAAAAAGTCAAAATTTCGTGGATAAAGTTGAAATGTTGAGAAAAAAGGCGACATTTCGAGAATAATGTTGAAGTACAATTTCGAGAAAAAAGTCGAAATGTCGAGATTAATGTTGAAATGTTGAGATTAATGTTGAAATGTTGAGATAAATGTTGAAATGTTGAGATTAATGTTGAAGTACAATTTGGAAAAAAAAGTCGAAATGTTGAGAAAAAAGTCAAAATTTCGTGAATAAAGTTGAAATGTTGAAAAAAAAAAGTGAAATTTCGACTTTTTCTCGACATTTCGACTTTTTTTTCAAGGTGCACAATAAAAAAAAATCTTCCCCTCTCAAATATTTTTTTTTCCTGCATGGCCATAATACCGTTAAAAAAAAAAAGACAAAAACCACGAGGAAATTAACAAGCTCGTTTTTTCCCACTACACCAAAGAACTTCGTGTAGTCGCCTCCACCTCTGCAACAACCCAGAAACCCCAATAACAGTTGATGAAAGCATCGCTGCTCCGTCCTCAGGTGTTCAGATTAAATGACTGAACCCGAGAACATCGGGAGTTAGTAAGTTAGACGTCTGACCTTGTGCATCTTAAGTTTCATCCAGTTGCCTTGACAACAACCACAAAGTTTTGTAAGATGAAGTACGAAGTGAATCAGCCTCCAAAATATAAATAAAATGCCCTTAAAGTGCAGTAAATGCATCCTACTGACCCATTTACCTCAGAGGAGTGTCTGACTCCGCCCCCTTTAATCAGATGCATTGACGACATCACACACGGCTGAAAACAGAGCTGTTGTTCTGATCTCTGATCTGCAGCAAACTAAAATGTCTCCTTTAAGTCCGTTTACTCGTCTGAACCGACCCCAGATTTAGAAATAAGTCCAGCTACCCTGCGGCGGTGCTGCGGGCCTCGGTTGCTAGGCAACCCGGGTGACAGCCGGTCCCAGCTGAGTTCCACCGGTCCTCGTCTCAGCTATTAGTGGCATCAAAAGTGAGGTTTGATCAGGATGAACTGAAGGCAGCGACGGTGATCTGCTGCCCCCCGGTGGACCGAGCTGGTACTGCTACATAGAGCAGCTCAGAGGGAGATGATTAAAGGTTTCCGTTCATTTTAAATGTCCTAAGAAGCTTAATAAATATACTCTAAACTCTATAAAAAAGCAAAAATATATATCCCGTCTTCCACTTTTTAAATATTCCACACAAAAAGCTTTCAAATGTTAAACATCTGCAGAGAAATTCAGTGCAAATAAAACCCCCAGCGATGCGTCTCGGTGACTCTGAGGGCAGAATAACGGCGCGGTGACGCCGTCACCGACCCGTCGGGGGGTTCACCTCTCAGGTACCGACCCGTCGGAGGGTTCACCTCTCAGGTAACGACCCGTCGGAGGGTTCACCTCTCAGGTATCGACCCGTCGGAGGGGTCACCTCTCAGGTATCGACCCGTCGGAGGGTTCACCTCTCAGGTACCGACCCGTCGGAGGGTTTACCTCTCAGGTACCGACCCATCGGAGGGTTCACCTCTCAGGTACCGACCCGTCGGAGGGTTCACCTCTCAGGTACCGACCCGTCGGAGGGTTCACCTCACACAGGTGAGGCCTGACGGCTCTAACGAGCTCTAACGAGGGTCCCGTGGAGCCGCTCCGGCGCTACTGGGTCAATGTTTCAGTCCTGGAGGAATATTCCTCCTGCTACGACGACGTTGACGTAAAAATGACCTGCTGACCCAAAACCCGGGAAGAAGCAGAACTGCAAGAGCTTTTCACGTCTGACTCCAACCAGGCCGTTCATTTGAAAGCCGGCCGTCTTGTGACGAGATGATGTTCATCCCTCATTACTGTCTGAGTGTGTAACATGTTGAATGTTGCATTTAGTATGTAGCATGTAGTATGTAGTACAGGGGTCTGCAACTTGCGGCTCTTCATCCTCATTGTAGCGGCTCCTTTGGCCTTGAAAAAAAAACCAAACAGGGAGGATGAAGGGGGATGGCATCCCCCCCTGAAATAAAAACGGTCCAAATCATCCCCCCTGTAAAACTGCCATCCCTCCTTTCCATCCCTTATGTCATTTCATCAATAAATGTGGTTTTACTGCTATTTCAACATTTAGAGTCATCACCAGAAAAATAACACCAGAAAAATAAACTTATTTGACAATTTTCACCTGTTTCAAGTACATTTTCAGTTGAAATAAGTAGAAAAATCTGCCAGTGGGACAAGATTTATCTTCTCATTACAAGCAAAAAAATCTAGTTCCACTGGCAGATTTTTCTACTTATTTCAAGTGAAAATCTACTTGAAACAGGTGAAAATTGTTGTTTTTTCCAGTGATGAGTCTTGTTTTAAGTGTAATGAGATTTTTTACCAAAATGAAACATTTTAACTAGAAATAAGACAAATATTCTTGTTAAGATTGTGAGTTTTTGCAGTGATCCATGTTACTTATCCTGTGAAGGACAGAGTCATATTGATAAGTTCAGAAAAGTGTTTTTTATTGTTGTGTTTTGATGTATTTGATGTAAGCCCAGTGGATATTTAAAGCTTACAGAAGGCTGCATTTAACTGCTGCTATGTCATTCCTGCAGTATTTCTGCAGGTGTTTTGGTCACTGCTATTATTTGTAATATATTATATTATTTGTAATCAGCACAAATTATCTGTCCCCATACGATCAAATCCACCATCCCCCCTGATTTTTTTTTTACAACTCGAGTACTGGTAATAATGTTTAGGTAGCACTAATAAAAATCTCACATACTATTTTTTTGCATACTCAGGGTGGAAGTGTGGGATTTCGGACGCAGCCTTGGTTTTATTTTACCATCCCCCCTGATTTTATTTTTACAACTCGAGTACTGGATATTTCTGAATTCATTTTTAGTCATATCATTAGTTTATTTTGTAGGGCAGTTATCTTGGAGTTTGAGTTGATGCCATCTAATTTTAAAATAACTTTTTAATTTCTATATTTATTTTTAAAGCTGCTTAGCTGCAGCTACATTTTTTATTTATATTAAAGTGGGGTGGTTTTTATTGTATTTTTACACAAATATAGACTGAAATAGTCCTACAGTTTGCAGTTTAATTCATTTCAAAGTTCGCCTACAAATGCACACTGCACTTCCGTTGTTATTTTAGGGGCTGTAACAGCTAAAATAAATAAAAGATGAAAACTTTTACAATCTCTTATTTCTTGCGGCTCCCGACAATATTTTTTTGTAGAAGTGGGGGCAAAATGGCTCTTTTGATAATAAAGGTTGCAGACCCCTGATGTAGCATGTAGCTAGTACCATTTAGCATGTATGTAGTATGTCGTGTGAATAGACATCTCTACGTAGACGCCCCATCGAGTGTTCTTGCCCGCTGCTGCGATACGTCAACGTCGCCGCCATATTGGATGTTCAAGACTGTAAACTAATACAAGTAAATGGACTTATTTTCATAAAGCGCCTTTCTACAAAGAAATGTACGTTTTACGTCTCATTTATTCATTCACACACGCACTAATATACTTGGGAAACAGTTAGGCACCAAATATAATATATTTAATTTTCTCAGATGGCAAAAATAAGAACTTTATTGATCCAAGATAGGAGTAATTCATGTTATATCAGCTATAGAGAACAAGGTAGTGCCGAAAAACAATATCCCCCCTAACAAAAATAAGAAAAATAGAGAAACATATTTTCTCATCAACAAAGCATATTTTACATAAAAAATTTTCAAGTAACAAAATAACATATTTGAACCATTTTTCAGATTTTTTCAGTTATTTTATTGTCTGGAAAATGGTTCAAATATGTTATTTTGTTATTTGAAAAATGTAAAATATGTTTTGTTGATGGGAAAATATGTTTCTGTATTTTTCTTATTTTTGTGAGGGGGATATATATTGTTTTTCGGCACTACCTTGTTCTCTATAGCTGATATAACATGAATTACTCCTATGTGGGATCAATAAAGTTCTTATTTTTACCATCTGAGAAAATTAAATATATTATATTTGGTGCCTAACTGTTTCCAAGTATATTAGTGCGTGTTTGGATGAATAAATGAGATGTAAAATGTAAATGTCTTTGTAGAAAGGCGCTTTATGAAAAAATGTACTTGTATTAGTCTTGCCACATCCAATATGGCGGCGACCTTGACGTATCGCAGCAAGAACACTCGATGTGGTGTCTACGTATATATATGTCTATGGTGTGTAGCATGTATTATCTAACATGTATTATGTAGCATTTATGTAGCATGTAGCATGAGCTGCTGTGTTTATAAACCGTCATTCTTTTATAATCCGTCAGTTTAAAATAAAATCTTCAACTTTGAGATGATTCCGTCGACCGTCGTCCACATCCAGCCCCAACCGTCCCTGAGCAGGTCGTCCTGGCCCGTCCCTCCTACCAGGGGTTGGGCCTCGTGTCCGGTGGGTCCTGGGGGGCGTGGTCTCCCCCAGGGGCCCCTCCCCCGGGGCCCCTGACCCGGGGGAGGGGCTCTAGCCCGCCCCCTGCTGCAGGTTCTGCTGGTAGTTGTCCTGGCAGACGGCGACGCGGCGGGTGAAGTATCCGCGGTCGGCGATGGCGCGGAGCAGGTCGGTCTGGACCAGGCTGACGTCGTACAGCTCTGCGGTGGCGGCGGTGCGGGTGTCGGCCCCGCCCGGCTGCAGGAACACCTACGGACAGGGGACATCAATGTTTCAGTCATATACGTCATATTCCAGCGTGACCCGAGTCTCTGGGTCCTCCTGCTACGACCTGGACGTGAAAATGACACAAACGACACAAACCCGGGAAGAAGCAGGACTCGAAAAGATTTTCACGTCTGACTCCAACCAGGCCGTTCATTTCAGAGCCGGCCGTCTTGTGACGAGATGATGTTCACCCCCATTACCGTCTGAGTGTGTAGCATGTTTCATGTAGCATGTATCATGTAGCATGTAGCATGTATCATGTAGCATGTAGTATGTATCATGTAGCATGTAGTATGTATCATGTAGTATGTATCATGTAGTATGTATCATGTAGTATGTAGTATGTAGCATGTAGTATGTAGTATGTAGCATATAGTATGTAGTATGTATCATGTATCATGTAGCATGTAGTATGTATCATGTAGTATGTAGCATGTAGTATGTAGCATGTAGCATGTAGTATGTAGTATGTACCATGTAGTATGTAGTATGTATCATGTATCATGTAGCATGTAGTATGTATCATGTAGCATGTAGTATGTAGTATGTATCATGTAGTATGTAGCATGTAGTATGTAGTATGTAGTATGTATCATGTAGTATGTAGCATGTAGTATGTAGCATGTAGTATGTATCATGTAGCATGTAGTATGTAGTATGTATCATGTAGTATGTATCATGTAGTATGTAGCATGTAGTATGTATCATGTAGTATGTAGCATGTAGTATGTAGCATGTAGTATGTATCATGTAGTATGTAGCATGTAGTATGTAGTATGTATCATGTAGTATGTAGTATGTTGTATGTAGCATGTAGTATGTATCATGTAGTATGTAGTATGTATCATGTAGTATGTAGTATGTAGCATGTAGTATGTAGTATGTAGCATGTAGTATGTATCATGTAGTATGTAGCATGTAGTATGTATCATGTAGTATGTAGTATGTAGCATGTAGTATGTTGTATGTATCATGTAGTATGTATCATGTAGTATGTAGTATGTAGCATGTAGTATGTAGTATGTAGCATATAGTATGTAGTATGTATCATGTATCATGTAGCATGTAGTATGTATCATGTAGTATGTAGCATGTAGTATGTAGCATGTAGCATGTAGTATGTAGTATGTACCATGTAGTATGTAGTATGTATCATGTATCATGTAGCATGTAGTATGTATCATGTAGCATGTAGTATGTAGTATGTATCATGTAGTATGTAGCATGTAGTATGTAGTATGTATCATGTAGTATGTAGCATGTAGTATGTATCATGTAGCATGTAGCATGTAGTATGTATCATGTATCATGTAGTATGTAGCATGTAGTATGTATCATGTAGCATGTAGTATGTAGTATGTATCATGTAGTATGTATCATGTAGTATGTAGCATGTAGTATGTATCATGTAGTATGTAGCATGTAGTATGTAGCATGTAGTATGTATCATGTAGTATGTAGCATGTAGTATGTAGTATGTATCATGTAGTATGTAGTATGTTGTATGTAGCATGTAGTATGTATCATGTAGTATGTAGTATGTATCATGTAGTATGTAGTATGTAGCATGTAGTATGTAGTATGTAGCATGTAGTATGTATCATGTAGTATGTAGCATGTAGTATGTATCATGTAGTATGTAGTATGTATCATGTAGTATGTATCATGTAGTATGTATCATGTAGTATGTAGTATGTAGCATGTAGTATGTAGTATGTAGCATATAGTATGTAGTATGTATCATGTATCATGTAGCATGTAGTATGTAGCATGTAGTATGTATCATGTAGTATGTAGTATGTAGCATGTAGTATGTTGTATGTAGCATGTAGTATGTATCATGAAGTATGTAGTATGTAGCATGTACATACCTGCCAACACTCCCGATTTAAGCGGGAGTCTCCCGATTTTCAACCATTTCTCCCGCCCTGCTCCCGATTTGTAATTTCTCCCGCTTATCTCCCGATTTTAAAGAGAAATGAGTCAATGGTGTTTCACGTGTCGGGGTTCCTGCATGGATGTATTATATTAACGGCTTCCTGACAAACCTGGCAACCCAACCCAAAAGCACTGCCTACGTCCAAGCTCCGCCCCATGGAGCTGCCAATACGTCAACGTCGCCGCCATATTGGATGTGGCAAGACTGCGCTGTAAACTAATACAAGTAAATGGACTTATTTTCATAAAGCGCCTTTCTACAAAGAAATTTACGTTTTACGTCTCATTTATTCATTCACACACGCACTAATATACTTGGGAAACAGTTAGTCACCAAATATAATATGTTTAATTTTCTCAGATGGCAAAAATAAGAACTTTATCGATCCCACATAGAAGTAATTCATGTTATATCAGCTATAGAGAACAAGGTAGTGCCGAAAAACAATATACACTGTGTTCCAAATTATTATGCAAATGATATTTTTCTCAGATTTTCCTAAATAGTCAATGCAAATGACAGTCAGCTTAATTTTCAAGTCATCAACCATTAGTTTAATGAATTTGAATGTTATTGAACAAACCTCCCAATGATAACAGAATTTCTCAAAAATAAAAAACTTAAAATGCACTGTTCCAAATTATTACGCACAACAGAGTTTTATAACATTTTATAGGTTGTTATGAACTGAAATGCTCATCTTTAGAATTTACAGCATTAGGAGGTCATATTTACTGAAATCAAAAGCTATTTCAATCAAAAACATCTTAACAGGTCAAGTTACATTTTAACATAGGACCCTTTATTTGATAGCAGCTTCACAATTCTTGCATCCATTGACCTTGTGAGTTTTTGGAGAGTTTCTGCTTGAATTTCTTTGCAGGATGTCAAAATAGCCTCCCAGAGCTGCTGTTTGGATGTGAACTGCCTCCCACCCTCATAGATCTTTTGCTTGAGGATGCTCCAAAGGTTCTCAATAGGGTTGAGGTCAGGGGAGGATGGGGGCCACACCATGAGTTTCTCTCCTTTTATGCCCATAGCAGCCAATGATGCAGAGGTATTCCTTGCAGCATGAGATGGTGCATTGTCATGCATGAAGATGATTTTGCTACGGAAAGCACGGTTCTTCTTTTTGTACCATGGAAGAAAGTGGTCAGTCAGAAACTCCACATACTTTACAGATGTCATTTTCACACCTTCAGGGACCCTAAAGGGGCCAACCAGCTCTCTCCCCATGATTCCGGCCCAAAACATGACTCCGCCACCTCCTTGCTGACGTCGCAGCCTTGTTGGGAGATGGTGGCCGTCCACCAACCATCCACTACTCCATCCATCTGGACCATCCAAGGTTGCACGGCACTCATCAGTGAACAAGACTGTTTGAAAATTAGTCTTCATGTATTCCTGGGCCCACTGCAGCCGTTTCTGCTTGTGAGCGTTGTTTAGGGGTGGCCGAATAGAGGGTCTACGCATAACTGCAAGACTCTGGAGGATCCTACACCTTGATGTTCGTGGGACTCCAGAGGCACCAGCAGCTTCAAATATCTGTTTGCTACTTTGTAATGGCATTTTAGCAGCTGCTCTCTTAATCCGATGTTTTTGTCTGGCAGAAACCTTCCTCATTGTGCCTTTATCTGCACGAACCCGTGTGTGCTCTGAATCAGCCACAAATCTCTTTACAGTACGATGATCACGCTTAAGTTTTCGTGAAATATCTAAGGTCTTCATACCTTGTCCAAGGCATTGAACTATTTCACGCTTTTCAACAGCAGAGAGATCCTTTTTCTTTCCCATGTTGCTTGGAAATGGTCATCTGCTTAATAATGTGGAACGCCCTTCTTAAGTAGTTTTTCCTTAATTGGGCTCACCTGGCAGACTAATTATCACAGGTGTCTGAGATTGATTTCAGTGATCCAAAGAGCCCTGACACACAATACCATCCATGAGTTTAATTGAAAAACAAAAAATGTAATCTTTATGACACTTAAATACAATTTGCATAATAATTTGGAACGCGGTGTATATCCCCCTCACAAAAATAAGAAAAATAGAGAAACATATTCTCTCATCAGCAAAGCATTACATAAACATATTTTAAAATTTTCAAGTTACAAAATAACATATTTGAACCATTTTTCTGATTTTTTCAGTTATTTTATTGTTTGGAAAATGGTTAAAATATGTTATTTTGTTATTTGAAAATTTGAAGATTTGTTTTGTTTGAGAAAGTGCTTTGAAAAAAGGCTGAGGGAAGAGTTGGTGGAGTATCAAGTCATAGCAAGCAAGGATCTCCCACAGGAAGAGAGAGTTGAAGGTTCTGGTTCTTCTAGGGAAAGAGGAGAGGTTTACAAATCTGGCATCACTGATGAAGGCAAAGCTCTGCATCCCTCACAGCAATGCAAGCTCAGAGAGCTCATTCAGCATGGTGAAAAAGATCCTCACAGAAAACACGATGAGTATGGATAATTCTACTCTTTGCGCACTCCTTTCTTGCTAGATTAACCATACCAGCCCTGGCCACAAGTATGTTCCTCCAAGAAAGTGATTGAAGCTGCAAAGTCTGACACCTACAACTACAACAGGTCCTTGGGGGACAAAGGGAACCTGGAAAATTCTACAAATATTGCATTTAATTGTTATTAATACTAAACTTATTTGGCTCCAAGAAGGCTGTAGAGTCATTTTGGGAGGTACATTTTAGCACATTTCATTGTAGCTATGGATTTAAAGCTCATTAAAAGTCGCCTTGTTTATATCAGGGCGGGGATGTTGTGAGTGGAGCATTCCAACCACTACCCCAGAAAATCTCTCTCTTTTTCACAGCCCAATGTTGGCAGGTATGCATGTAGCATGTAGCATGTAGCATGTAGTATGTAGCATGTAGAATGTAGTATGTAGTATGTAGCATGTAGCATGAGCTGCTCTGTTTATAAACCGTCATTCTTTTATAATCCGTCAGTTTAAATAAAATCTTGATCTGCAGGAACTCCTACGAACAGACGGGTGTGAGAGCGGGCCGGCCCCCCCGGAGACCCGAACCCCCCCAGACCCGGCTACCTTGGGCTGGACGACGGTGTCGGCGGTTGGATACCTTGGGCTGGACGACGGTGTCGGCGGTTCGATACCTTGGGCTGGACGACGGTGTCGGCGGTTCGATACCTTGGGCTGGACGATGGTGTCGGCGTCGTTCTCCCGGATGTTGTCGTCGATGAAGACGTGCTGCACCTGCGGGTCGAACGGGTCGATCCAGAGCGGCTTCCCGCCCCGGCTGGAGAAGGTGTTGGACGCCCACCTGGGGGGGAGAGAGAGGTCAGCGGGGGTCGGAGGTCACCGGGCCGACCTGAGGACGAGGTTCTGGTACCAGTCAAAGTGGTCCTGGAAGCCCCCCAGGCCCGTCACGGCGCTCAGGTACCGGTACAGGCCGCGCTCCCCGTCCCGGCTGGAGACCCGGTCCTCCCCCCGGGTCAGCACCACGCCGCCCCGCCGGCTGCAGCGGATCTTCCCCGGAGTCGAGTTCACGCTCAGCTGAGGAGAAGAGGAGATGGTGGTCACATGACCTGGAGACGCGGGCCACATGACCCGGAGAGACGCTGGTCACATGACCTGGAGACGCTGGTCACATGACCCGGAGAGACGCTGGTCACATGACCCGGAGAAGCCACTATGGCTGGGGATTCATTCAAATGTCAAGAATCAATTCGATTCCAATTCTTAAGATTCAGAATCGATTATCACCATTTGATTCGATTCAATATTGATTTGGGTTAGTGTTATTAAAAATGTTTTTTGAGCTGTCGCCTGAATTACAGGACTGTCTCAGAAAATTAGAATATTGTGATAAAGTTCTTTATTTTCTGTAATGCAATCAAAGATTTTCAGAGTTTTTCTGTACGACATCAACATCATACAGACGTGAGTCTGGGGGAGTTTTGTTGTAAATCCGACTCTGAAATCTTCCCACTGCCCTCCTGAGGTCGGACCGGTTTCTAGGAACTAAAGTCCGGGACCCCAAAACTTTTAATCAGTTGTTTTGAAAGCGTCAAAACCTTTAGTTTTTTTTTTATTTTGAAGATAATATGAAATAATCAACAGAAAAGTCTTGTTGTTTTTTTTTTTTTTTTTTTTTTTTAAATTGGACACGTTGATTAGCCCTTTTAAATAAAAAAATAAAATCCCACATTTTTGTTTTTGCATCATATATACAGGATTGTCTCATAAAATTAGAATATTGTGATAAAGTCATTTATTTTCAGTAATGCAGTTTAAGATTAAGATTTCCAGAATATTCTAATTTTTTGAGATAGGATATTTGAGTTTTCTTAAACTGTAAGCCATGATCAGCAATATTAAAATAATAAAAGGCTTGCAATATTTCAGTTGATTTGTAATGAATCCAGAATGTATGACATTTTTGTTTTTTTAATTGCATTACAGAAAATAAAGGACTTTATCACAATATTGTAATTTTCTGAGACAGTCCTGTATTTGTTGCTTTGTTTTATATTTTTATTTTTTATGTGTTTTTATTGTGCCTGAATTTGAAGTTGGACATGATCCCCTGACCCCCGACCCACAGAGCAGAAACATGGTCCAGACCCCTGTATCTGGGGGATTCAACCCCCCGACCTCCCCCATGTGGACGACGGCTCCTCACCTTGAGCTCCGGCAGGTCGGGGAACAGCGGGTGAACCCCGTCGCTCAGCGCCCGGGACACGGCCCTCAGCACACGGGGAAGGTCCGACCCGAAGGTTCGGAACACGATGGCGAAGTCCCGGCCGTCCCGGACCAGATCCTGCAGCAGCTGGAAGAACGAGGGCAGGATCCAGTGGTAGCTCCGCCCATCCTCACCCTGGACCGACAGCTCCTTGTCGCCCTGCAGGAAACACAGGGGGAAATCTCTAAATCAATAGCAATCATAAACAAAACCAAAGACATGCTGAAGCTTGAGTTATGGTTCTGCGTCAAAACGACACCGTGCCTACGGCGTGTGCTACGCGTCGACACGTACCACACGTGTCGAGGCGATGCAGACCACACGCAGACAAGAGGGCTGTGATTGGTTCACTTGGTAGCAACGCATTTCCGGTTTACGGTTTGAAGCAGTCGTGAACTTTCAGCGCTCTTTTCTTTGTGTTTGTGTGATTTTTTTTGGTTTTGTTTTTTTGCACAATAGTTGTCCTTATTTCTTTGATTCACTGTGACCGGAAAAGTCGGATAAACCATTCAGGAAAAGATCGCTAACTAGCGGTCACGGGGGGAACTGCACCGCGGAGAAATGGAGTGACGGAGAAGTCCGAAGGTTCACGGCGGCATCACGGCGACGGCGTGTGCTCTGCGTTGGTTTCTCAACTCAACTCAACTTTATTTATAAAGCGCTTTAAAACAACCACAGCTGAAACAAAGTGCTGTACATGAGAGGACACACAATCAACGATAAAAGACAATAAAAACAATTAAATAAACAAATCAAATTACATAAAACCACTAAAAACAGAGCGAGGTCTCATACTGGGTTAAAAGCCAATGCGTAAAAATGGGTTTTGAGGTCAGTTTTAAAAGCAGACAGTGAGGAGGCCTGTCTGATGTGGAGAGGTAAAATGTTCCACAACTTGGGGGCAGCAACAGAGAAGGCTCGGTCCCTTCTGAGCGTTCGTTTGGACCTCGGTACCCCAAGGAGCAGCTGGTCAGCTGACCTGAGGCACCGGGCGGGGGCGTGGGGGTGAAGAAGCTCCGAGAGGTAGGGAGGAGCAAGACCATTTAAAGATTTAAAAACAAATAAAAGAATCTTAAAATGGACTCTAAAACGCACAGGCAGCCAGTGGAGGGAGGCCAGTATGGGCGTAATATGTTCTCTCTTACGCGTTCCAGTTAGCAGACGAGCAGCAGCATTCTGAACTAACTGGAGACGCTCAAGAGAGGACTGGCTGACTCCAAGATACAGAGAGTTACAGTAATCCAGCCGAGACGTGATGAAGGCGTGGATTACTGTTTCAAAGTGCTCGTGCGATAAAAAAGGCTTCACCTTAGCCAGCCGCCTAAGGTGGAAGAAACCTGACCTAACTACTGCGCTAACTTGGCTCTCTAGTTTAAAATCACTGTCCATTTTAAAACCTAAGTTAGTCACAGAAGACTTTGCATGAACTGCCAAAGGACCCAGATCGACAGAGGAGGAAGAGCAGAAGCTGCTAGGACTAAACACAATCACCTCTGTTTTCTTTTCATTCAAATTTAAAAAGTTTAGGGCCATCCAGGCTTTGATGTCATTAAGACATGCCAGCAGGGGTTTGAGGGAGAAGGCATCACTCTTCCTAAGGGGGACATATATCTGGCAGTCATCGGCATAGCAGTGAAAGTCAATACCATGCTTTCGTAAAATCGATCCTAGAGGAAGCATGTATAAAGAAAAAAGCAGGGGTCCTAAAATTGAGCCCTGTGGAACCCCATATAAGAGCGGAGCAGGGGAGGATTCAAAGACCCCAAGACTGACACACATAGACCTTTCTGCTAGATAAGACCTGAACCAGTCCAAAGCGCTGCCATCAACACCCACTAGCTGCTGTAGACAATTCAACAGAATCTTGTGGTCTACAGTGTCGAAGGCAGCGGTCAAGTCAAGCAGAACAAGTACTGCGTAGTTGCCACTGTCATTTGCCATTAAAATGTCATTAAAAACTTTTAAAAGGGCAGTTTCCTCACTGTGCAATGTTTTAAGAAGCTTAATTCAGCCTTCAGTCATAAAAGTTTATACTTAAAGGGGACCTATTATGGCATCTAATACCTATTTTAAACAGGCCTTGAATGTTTTAAAAACAAGCTTTTGATTGTTTTTGCTAAATAAATTAGAAATTCAGCCTCTAAATCATGTCTTTATCTTCCCATTCTCTAACCTCATTATCTATGCAGGATTCTGAGTGGGCGGGGCTATGATAATGAGACTCTGTGCTGATTGGCTGAATGAATGACGCGATACACCGCTACGGAAAAATGGAGGAAGCTCCGGCCGGTGGAGTTAGTTGTTAGTGGTTTCACACATCGGAGGACAACTGATGTAAATTGCATTTTGGTTACGTAACGACGGGAGCAGAATCTTATTGGCTCGTAGATCCACATCACACTGGACGATCATCCGGGCGGCTGTACAGACACTGCAGAATTTGGTTGCTTTCCTCCTTCTCTGAGTTGGCAGGCTGAGGGGAGACCACTTTATATATGTTAAAGCAAGAAAAAACCTGGTTTCAGAATAGGTCCCCTTTAAACTACCTAACTAAAACTAACATAGCTAGCTTAGGCCTCGGTCACCACGCGGTAGCGACGTCAACACCGCGGTTCCTCCTCACCTTGACGCCCTCGGGCCAGCGGAGCAGGTCCAGGTGCTCGTCCAGAACAGCTTTAAAGCGCCGACCGGCCCCGGAGGTGAAACCCGCCGTCCGTCCGAACTGGGAGTAGTAGCTGACGGCGTCGCTGGAGGGAGGATGGAGGGACGGGGAGTCGCTCAGCCACTCCCAACTTCCTGCACGGAAGTAAAGACGATTAAATAAATACTCCGACAACGACCCTCAGATACCCCAGTGCAGCGTGGGTAATACCAAGTACCCCCTTTCTAGATGATACTGGCGGTGCGTCCAACACACCATACTAAACAGTATATACTCAAAAAGTATAACGTATTGTCCCGAATATAAGACGACCCGGATTATAAGACGACCCTCTTTTTCAAGACTCAAGTTTGAAAAAAGACTTTTTGAACACCAAATTCAATTTTTATACAGAAAATAATTTCAGTACATCTGAAATAAATGATTATAATAATATATTCGAGAGAAAAAGCATGTTATTTTGCCTCATTGAAATCATCATCTTGAAATTTGCATCATAACTTCTCCCGAGCTGCCGGTTCACCTGCCAAACTTCCACCCACTTTTCTCCAGATTGTCGCTACGTTTCTCCACTTTCTGTTATCTCTTCTCTTATTTCCTTCTCTTTTCTTTCTTATACTATTTTTTATTTTTCTTCTTCGTGACAGGGGTTCCTTTGGCCTGGGGAGTTAAATCCAGCATTCGCTTTAAAGATATCTGGCTCCATCTAGCGTTGTGAATGGGTATAACGTCTAGACCCCGAATGTAAGACGACCCCCACTTTTTCAGTCTTATTTCAATGCAAAAAACACCGTCTTATATTCGGGCCAATACGGTACTTAAGTTCGGCACACTTTTGAGTAAATATCAGTAGTGTGCATTAATTCGGACGTACTATTAAGAGCCACACGTCACTTCCTGCTGTAGGGATGTACATTTCCCGTTTATTCTGGCCGAAACAAGATGACATTATATAATATTATTAAATATGAATATTATAATATTATTATACTTAAAGGAGCTTGGGGCTGCTTTTAAGAAATGAGACTCTCTATCACCACGACGGCCGTTGGGGGTACTGCAGCCAACAGTGAAGCCGGCACAGGACAACGGGGAGAACGTGCATGCAGCGTCATGTGACGTCACATCCGCAGCCCAGCGCGGGAAAATCGGGACCGACTTGCATTACATTTTGCAAATAAAAAAAACAGCCTCAAGCTCCTTTAATATTATACTTATGCAGAGGTGTCAAGTAACAAAGTACAAATACTTTGTTACCTTACTTAAGTAGAAATTTTGGTTATCTATACTTCACTGGAGTAATTATTCTTCAGATTACTTTTTACTTTTACTCCTTACATTTTCACGCAATTATCTGTACTTTTTACTCCTTACATTTTAAAAACAGCCTCGTTACTCTATTTCATTTGGGCCTTTAAATAAAAACTATCCAGTTAAATTGCTCCATCCGGATAGAGTGAATTTGGTTGTGGTTGTTTCAGATGTTCTTGTCCAGTTTTGTTCTTACATCCGTTCCCTCAGATTCCTGCAACTAAACTTGGATGTACATTCCAATAAAGGTTAGGATAAATGATAACATGAACATGAAGTTTGACTTTTTGCACCATTACAATACTTATAGGCAACTAGTCATCATATCTCCTGCTCTCTGAAACACATGTTAATGCTCAATAGTACACATATATGCTTCTTTCATATATTTATATTATACTAAGATACATTCATTTTCAATGGCTTTTGTCCTTAATGGCTTTTTTCCCCCTTACATTAATTTTACTTTTATACTTTAAGTAGTTTTGAAACCAGTACTTTTATACTTTTACTTGAGTAAAAAACTTGAGTTGATACTTCAACTTCTACAGAGTATTTTTAAACTCTAGTATCTATACTTCTACCTGAGTAATGAATGAATACTGAAGACACCTCTGTACTTATGACTATACGTATACGTGAAAAAAAAATACTTGATTGATAGTGTAATGATGTGCATAACTGACTTTATTTCTCTAATAAAAAGTTTAATAAAAAGAAAATAACATGAAAGCCAGAGTTGGGTAGTAACGAGTTACATTTACTCCGTTACATTTACTTGAGTAAGTTTTGGGAAATATTGTACTTTTAGGAGTAGTTTTGAATCACTATACTTTTTACTTTTACTCGAGTAGATTTGTGAAGAAGAAACTGTTCCTCTTACTCCGCTACATTAGGCTACGTTGAGCTGTTACTTTTCTTTTATCCCTTTTATCCACGTACACGTCAATCTCATGACATCACTGGGTGATTCTTTGGGAAAAATGTTTGTTTTTGCATGTTTTGTCACATTTACACAGACTCAAACACACACAGAGTTTCTATGAGTTCATGTTTGTTCTAGTTCTGGTTAAAAAAGAAAAGTACAAAGGCTGGAAATTTTGTGCTACTTGTGCTTAATTTATTTTTTTATTCTGTTATTATTTTATTATTTATTAAAGTACTTGAATTTACTTTAAGATTATTTTAATTTAAGCAATTTTTATTAATTTTAATTTATTTTATTGATTTAATTTGCCTGAAGATGATTATTTTTTACTTTTGTCTGCTTGAATGGTTGTGTTAAAAAAATAAATCAGACGTTACTCAACAGTTACTCAGTACTTGAGTATTTTTTTACTTTTACTCAAGTAATTATTTGGATGACTACTTTTTACTTCTACTTGAGTCATATTATTCTGAAGTAACAGTACTTTTACTTGAGTACAATTTTTGGCTGCTCTACCAGCTCTGATGAAAGCACAAAAAACCTTTATATTGGGGATAACTGTCACATAATTACAGGCTGCCCCCCAGGTCTCGCGATACTTCGCGGTAGCGTGCTGGTCCAGCCCCCTAGGTCTCGCGAGACTCCGTTACCGTGCTGGTCCATTCTGCCCCAGGTGACGGTGGTCAGAAAGTAGTCCAGCGCCGCCACGGTCCCCTGTCCCGTCACGGCGTCTGACACCAGGACGGTGTTGTTCAGATCCACGTGGAGGACCAGTTTCCTCCCGTCCCGGGCCTCGACACCCCGCGGAACCGAGCCGGCGAGCTCGGAACTGGCCGCAGCGCAGCGTCCCGGGCCGCCGTGTTCCTCCGCGCCGAGGCCGGGGTCCTTGTTGTTCTCCGCCACATCCTCCATGCGAGAAACGAGAGTCTCAACCGATAAAAGTCGTTATTTTACCGGCTTATCTGATTCGCGTGTTTGTGTTGTTCCGCATTCCCGGTCCCCGTCTTCTTCTGGAGGAAGAGAAAGTAGACCCGGCAGCGCCCCCTGCTGACGCCTCCGCCGGTGAACCGGTCGGACCTGCCGGATCTTCCTGCGACCTTAAACTGTAAACATCACTGTTGCTAGGCAACAAGTATGTGATGGCTGCGTTGGTTTTTACATTTTATTTATATTATAAATAAATGATAAAAAAATTAATATATATAAATAAATTATATTTATATTATTTTATTTATATATTTTTTTATTTTATTTTATTTTTTTGGTTTTTATTTTATTAGTCTAGTTTTAGTTTTGGTGACATCTTGGATCGTTCTATTTACTTGGAAAATTAGAATATTGTGATTTTCTGTAATGCAATTACAAAAACAAAAATGTCATACATTCTGGATTCATTACAAATCAACTGAAATATTGCAAGCCTTTTATTATTTTAATATTGCTGATCATGGTTTACAGCTTAAGAAAACTCAAATATCCTATCTCAAAAAATTAGAATATTCTGGGAATCTTAATCTTAAACTGTAAACCATAATCAGCAATATTAAAATAATAAAAGGCTTGCAATATTTCAGTTGATTTGTAATGAATCCAGAATGTATGACATTTAGTTTTTTTAATTGCATTACAGAAAATAAATAACTTTATCACAATATTCTAATTTTCTGAGACAGTCCTGTATGTGTGTCTGATTGAGAGTCTGCAGCTGCAAATGCTGGACAGAATTAATCAAAGATGTGTTGAGAAAATTAGTTCCATTTATTGAAACAGTACAAACTGTAGTTAACGAGCCTTTGGAGTAATTAAAGTGCAGTTTTACAATAACTGAAACAATAAAGTTGTACTGGATTTACAACCCGTTTGAAACATGATTTATTTTATTTTTTTAATTGATATTCATATTTTGAATATTGAATCGGCCAGAAAAGTATCGCGATTCATATTCTATTTATCCATCTATCCATCTGCTCCATCCATCTATAACTGGGTTTTTTTGACCTGATGGAGGGAAAGTAAATTATAAATGAGACAAACTATCATAAAAATTGTTAAAAAAGTTACCAGTCCACGTGATAAATAACCTATTTAATGTCGTCCAGCTCTACGTCACATACTGTATGCGCTGATGAAGCGTGATGTCACATGACCCAGTGGTACACAAGGAGGAAAAACCAGACCTTTTAAGTTGTTTTTGATTGAAGTTGATTATTATCTCAAGTCTCTTAAGTTAATTACAAATAAATGTATATCACTGATGGATATGCATTCTGAAATTTTCAATCATTAAGCTGTCACAAATATAATTCTCATTTTGTGCGAGATATTATGAAGTCTGTCACACCAAGGTTTTGTTTCTTTTATGCATTTATTTTTTTCTTTTTATTTATTTTCTTTCTTTTATTTATTTATTTTCTTTTATTTATTTATTTTTCTTGTTGCCATAATTTCTTGCCAGGATAAAGGGGAAAGAGCGGAGCTGCTGCTGCTGCTGCTGCTGTGACAGGAGTTGTTACCATGGTAACAACTCCCCCTCCCAACGGCAGGAAAGTGACGTGTGTCTTTGAGTAGTACGTCCCAATTAATGCATATTACTGATATTTACTCAAACGTGTGCCGAAATTAAGTATACTTTTGGAGTATATACTGCTTAGTATGGCATTTCTGACGCACAAAACTGACCTCAGTAAGCCCCGCCCCTCAACGGCAGATGGGCCAATGGGTGTTGAGCATCACCTGAACTGGGACCAGAACTGGCACACCTGTACTTTCAAAACAAAAGCATGACATATACCTATTACCGTATTGTCCCGAATATAAGACGACCCCGATTATAAGACGACCCCCACTTTTTCAAGACTCAAGTTTGAAGAAATACTTTTTGAACACGAAATTAAATTTTTATACAGAAAATAATTACAGTACATCTGAAACAAATGATTATAACAATATATTCGAGAGAAAAAGCATGTTATTTTGACTATTTGAAATCATTATCTTGAAGTTTGCACCATAACTTCTCCTCAGCTGCCGGTTTACCTGCCAAACTTCCACCCTCTTTTCTCCAGATTGTCGCTACGTTTCTCCACTTTCTGTTATCTCTTCTCTTTTCTTTCTTATACTATTTTTTATTTTTCTTCTTCGTGACAGGGGTTGGCTTTGGCCTTGGGAGTTAAGTTCAGCATTCGCTTTAAAGATATCTGGCGCCATCTAGCGTTCTGAATGGGTATAACGTCTAGACCCCGAATGTAAAACGACCCCCACTTTTTCATTCTTATTTCAATGCAAAAAACACCGTCTTATATTCAGGCCAATACGGTAAGTCCAAACTAGGAAAACATGTGATAGAGGAAAAAAGAAGTACAAAGTGTGGAATATTAATAAAATAGAAGAAACATAACTACTCACAGATCCAGGTACACGGTACCTGTATATGCTCAAACTACCATACAGGTCATACTGCACAGATTTGAGTTTTTAAGACATAAAAACTGAACATATTGGACAGTTTAAAGTAGAAAGGTGCGTCTCCAAGCGTCTAGTCTGCATTTATTACGTTTTCTTTGACTTACCTGTGAAGATAAACACAAATGAGGTTAGAAATGTGGCAGGAAACACTTTAATCTGAAAGTGTCCCTGCAGCATCCTGGCACCGGTGGACGATTTTACTTCCAGCTGTGCAGTAATAATACTTTTATTTTACTTTTTTACACTGAAATGTTATTCTGGGTGGAACAAAACCCAAAGTAAAAGCTCAGTTCTTCTCAGAAAATAAAGAGAAATCATTGCAGGCTTCCCCGACAGCAATTCTAAACAGTTTTTTTTATTTATATTAACCATTTATAGTTTCCACAGCAGCATTCTTAATGGATTCCAACTTTATATACGTAGTCGAAGACGAAGGAGTGGAGGGACCGGACGACTCACGCAGAAATAACAGAAATAAATGGAAGCAACATTCAGGGGGAGACGAGGGGGGGCATGCAGTCATGCACATTTCAGTTGATACTGAAGCCTTCTGATAATTGCATCCACGGGATCAAATATCTAAACAAAACAAAAAAAAGTACAAAAAAAATAAATTTCAAAATAAAAGCCTAACTCATTTTATTCAAATGTGTTCCCTCAGCGTTTTGGGGGGAAAAAGAAGGAAAATAAGAAAAAGAAATCTGAGGTCAGCGACCTCTCTTTAGTCCTCTCGATCCCACGTTACGGAAAACGCCACAAATGAGTCAAACCAGGCTTAAAAAAACGAAGGAAACAAAGAAATTACACACAATTAAACAACAACCTCCACTCAGACTCGTTAACAGTAGCTGCAGCCGGGGCGGCCGTCGGGACCGGTTCTGGTTCCTGGGGGGGAACCGGGTCCGGTTCAGGTTCCTGCACTGCAAAAACTCAAAATCTTACCAGGAATATTTGTCTTATTTCTAGTTAAAATGTCTCATTTTTAGTCAAAAAATTTCATTACACTTAAAACAAGCGACATCACCAGAAAAACAACTTCTTATTTGACAATTTTCACCTGTTTCAAGTAAATGTTCACTTGAAATAAGTAGAGAAATCTGCCAGTGGAACAAGATTTATCTTTTCATTACTAAAATCTTGTTCCACTGGCAGATTTTTCTACTTATTTTAAGTGAAAATCTACTTGAAACAGGTGAAAATTGTTGTTTTTTTCCAGTGATGAGTCTTGTCTTAAATGTAATGACATTTTTTTTTACTAAAAATGAGACATTTTGACTCGAAATAAGACAAATATTCTTGTTAAGATTGTGAGTTTTTGCAGTGTGGGGGGACCGGAGGAAGCGGACACGGTTCAGGCTCCTGGGGGGAAACTGGAGGAACCGGACCTGGTTGATATTTCCTGGGGGGAAACCGGACCTGGTTGATATTTCCTGGGGGGAAACCGGACCTGGTTGATATTTCCTGGGGGGAAACCGGACCCGGCAGAGTTTCTGAGCGCTGAGGTCGGCAGCTGAAGCAGCTGAAGCCGGAGACGGGAGAGTTTGTTAACGTTTAGCTGGTTCCGCTGGGCCCGGCTAGGCCCGGCTAGTCCACCTCCTCCATGTTGCTGTAGGACGGAGCCGTGCACTCGGCAGCGTGGGCGAACAGGTCCGACGGCACCTCGGGCGTCAGCGTGGGCGGGCCCTCGGGGTCCAGCTCCGGCCCAAACAGAGACTGGCCCGACGCCTGCAACACAAAACCAGCGGCACGAGGAAATTAATGAACGTTAGCTTTATTACGAACACGAGAAAACAAAAAAACAACACACAAGTCAAAATAACGACGGAGTATTAGGGCCAAACTAAGACAAAATAAAAAATAAAAATTGGAAATTACGAGAATAAAGTCATAATGTTGCGAGAATAAAGTCGTAATAGAATAAAGTTGTAATATTATGAAAATAAAGTCGTAATATAAAGAGAATAAAGTCGTAACATTACGAGAATAAAGATGTAATTTATGAGAATAAAGTCGCAATAGAATAAAGTCGTAACATTACGAGAATAAAGTCGTAACATTACGAGAATAAAGTCGTAACATTACGAGAATAAAGTCGTAACATTACGAGAATAAAGTCGTAATAGAATAAAGTCGTAACATTACGAGAATAAAGTCGTAATAGAATAAAGTCGTAATATTACGAGAATAGAGTCGTAACATTACGAGAATAAAGTCGTAATAGAATAAAGTCGTAATATTACAAGAATAAAGTCGTAACATTACGAGAATAAAGTCACAATGTTGCCAGAATAAAGTCGTAATAGAATAAAGTCGTAATAGAATAAAGTTGTAACATTACGAGAATAAAGACGTAATTTATGAGAATAAAGTCGTAACATTATGAGAATATAATTTATGAGAACAGGAAGTCTTCTCCCCGTGTTAAAATGAGGAATATTGAGCATCTTGTGAAGTTATATTTATATATTTATAATATATTTAATATTACGACTTTATTCCCGTAATTTTACGACCCTATTCTCATATTATTATGACTTTATTCTCGAAATTTCCTTTTTTTTGTCTTAGTTTGGCCCCAATACTCTTTGACTAATAGTCAAAACAAAAACAAAAAAAAACAATATTACCATGTCCGAAAAGGAGTAGAAAGAAGCTTGTGCTTATTTAATCCTACCCCTTCTCAGTAACTAACAATCCTCAGTTGATTTCAATATCCCGTCTTAACACATATTCACAAACTACTGCATACATTGTACCAACACCTCAGGAATATACATAGTTTACCCAAACTCTTCCACAACTTCACTCCACATATGGAAATAGTAAATGTTTTTAGAGTTGTGCGGACACAAAGGTGTTTTAAATTGTTCTCCCCCCTCAAATTATAATCCCCATCTCCGTTAAAAAACAATTTCTGAATATTTCCAGGACACGTTTTTTGCTTTGTACATAGTTTGTGCTGTTTGAAAGTGAACCAGATCAGTACATTTTAATGTTTTGGATTTTAAGAAGAGTGAATTTGTGAGCTGAAATGGGGCTGATGGGAAATCTCTCACAGAAAAACACCATGAAAACAGATTCAGATCATAAAGATGAGATTTTATTTCAGTAGTTCATATATTAAAGCAGCATTAAGACGGGAGATGTACATTATTGCAGAGAAATTAAAACAGCTTTTCAGTCCGTCAGAGTCCTGGCAGCTAGCGGAAGCAGTTCCACCTCCGACCACAAGGGGGCGAGCAGAAGAACCACCGACAACACCGTTAGCGACCGTCGTGAACCGGCGCCCCCGTGTGGCCGGAGGTCGTACTGCTTCAGGAGAGTCGTCAAGACATCCGACTTTATCCTTCAGCTCAAGCCACGAACAGAAACTCCCGAGAGCTAAAAGACTTCGGTTACCGGACGGACTTCCTCGTTTGCATTTATCCGAGTCAAAGTTAGCGGTCGGGGAATTAGCATTCGAGGGAAAACTCGGGGGAACCAGAACAGATTTCCCTGAGAACCGAACGTGACAACAGCGGGAAACACGACGCCATGCTGAAAACGGTTACGAGGAGAAACCGGGACGGGCTTTTCTGTTTCGTACATTTCAATTTTAAAAATCATCAAAATTTCAGACTACGAGATAAGAAAACCGGTTTGGTGGAGGAGGAGCCACAGGAGCTTTATAAAAGGCTAAAAGTTCCTTTTAAAATGAAAATTTAAATTTTTTGAAGCCTTTAAATCATCAAACTGTCTGAATATTTGTCCTCAAAACTGTAGCATCGAAAGGTGACAGTTAATCCATAAGTCATAAAAATCAACATTTTGTTTAAAAAAAAAAACCAAACAAATAAAAAACAAACATCACTTCCTCAACCTAGAATATTTCACTTGGATGCAGCATCGATTCATCAAGAAATAACAGCTTTAAAAACAACAAAGCAGCCACTGCAGGTTGCAGTACCACGTCTGACCACAGGGGGCGACAGATCTCTCTGCTGCCCCAGTGTGGTCAGAGCTGGTATCAACACAGAAAGAGGCTTTAAAACACTTAAATAAAATCAATACGGGATAAATAACAACTATGATTCGGAGCAATGATTCTACACAGATTGATCGGACGGAAAAAGGCAATTTATAGGTTTAAAAGTTGATTTTTGACATCTCACACAGAATAAAACATGAAAAATAAAAGCAGCCTCTTCTGGCGGACGGATCAATTACTTACAGACTGTAGTGCACAATTATCCTCACAATTATCAGCTTTCCCCCCGAAAACATGAAAATATCGAGCCTCCGACTTTCCCCTCCGACTCCGTATAAGAATAAAACTTTGGAGGTTTTATCTACACAGGTACAACAGGAAGTGTTAAGGCTGTCAATCATCTGGATAATAATCTCTGAATAAATAGGCTGAAAAGTCCAACGACGGAGAAACTGCAGCTCCCGGCGTTTCTAGAAGAGTTTTACGTAGGGTCGCCACCCGTCCCTTGAAATATTGAAATATGGAATAGTTACGTAACTGGGAAATAAAAGTAGCGTTCCGTATTGAACCAATACGGACATAAATTATGCTCTTATTTATTGATGTCATAATCTACAGGTGAAGGTCGGAAAATTTGAATATATTGCAAAACTTAATTCGTAGTAAATTAAACTAAAAGGTGAAAATATTATTTCCCACTACATTCAAAGTGAGATATTTCAAGCCTTTATTCGTTATAATTTTGGTGATTATGGCTCACGGTTTATGAAAACCCCAAATAAAAAATCTAAAAAAAAATTGAATATTTTATGAAATCAATAAACAATTTAATCATCAAAATTATACCAAATAAAGTTTTTTTTTTGTCTCTTTGCACATGTATATATTATTCATTTTTCGGGTTTAGTATTTCTTTTGTACATTGCTCATTTTATTTTTTTATATTGCTGTTTTTTAATTACTTAGCTATTTATTGGTTATTGTTTCTAGGATATACTTTTTTATACCTTTTCATACTTTCGTGTATATTTGTATATTTTGTAAAAATTGTTGAGCGTGTGTACGTTTGCTGCTGCACAGTGAAAGTGAATTTCTCCTCTGGGGGATCAATAAAGTTTTATTCTATTCTATTTTAACATATCTTGCTTTGCATTAATGAGACTATGCAATATTCACCTTTTAAGTTGAATTATTGAAATAAATAAACTTTTACACCATATTCTAATGTTCCGACCTTCACCTGTAGCTAATATTCTACATCCTGGCTGATGTTACATACGTAGCATAGACAGGGTTCCTACACATTTTTCAAGGCCAAATTCAAGCACTTTTCCAGCACTTTCAAGGGTAATTTTCAAAATCTTCAAGTAACTTAATCGCTGGGGTAAAATATCTACAGGAATATATATACTCATAATTATTTTTTCTGCTTTTTATCACAATTATTTACATTGTATCGTGCTGTAAACCTCTAATTATGTTTCATCTTACTGATTTTATTTCTCCTTGTAATAACTAAACTGTATAATCTCAATTTTGTGAAGAACACAGTTATAATTTCAAGCACTTTTCAGGCCTTGAAAACACAACATTGAAATTCAAGCCCTTTCAAGGAGTTCAAGCCCCCGTAGGAACCCTGAATATTAGTTTCACCTTTTAAGTTGAATTATTGAAATAAATGAACTTTTACACCATATTCTAATGTTCCGACCTTCACCTGTGGCTAATATTCTACAGAACTGTCTCAGAAAATTAGAATATTGTGATAAAGTTCTTTATTTTCTGTAATGCAATTAAAAAAAACAAAAATGTCATACATTCTGGATTCATTACAAATCAACTGAAATATTGCAAGCCTTTTATTATTTTAATATTGCTGATCATGGTTTACAGCTTAAGAAAACTCAAATATCATATCTAAAAAAAATAGAATATTCTGGGAATCTTAATCTTAAACTGTAAACCATAATCAGCAATATTAAAATAATAAAAGACTTATAATATTTCAGTTGATTTGTAATGAATCCAGAATGTATGATATTTGTTTTTTTAATTGCATTACAGAAAATAAAGAACTTTATCACAATATTCTAGTTTTCTGAGACAGTCCTGTACGTTGCATAGGAAGTTATTTCAGTTTCTATATGGTTGTCTGTCTGTACAATCATGCAAGTTCAATGCTATTAAAGCACTTTAAACTTTAAATCAAAGTATTTTGTTTTTTCACATAAAATAAATACATTTCTATGCAGTTTAGAGGTTTTGGCGCCTGCGCTGCTGAAATCGGGGCGTCCCTTATTTCTATTTGTGAAAGGTGGCGACCCTAGTTTTACGGGTCCAGTCTGAGCGGTCCGGTTCTCTGGTGGGGTCCGGCCCAGGACCGGCTCAGGTCCACCTGACGGCGTACAGAACCGGGTACAGCAGGTTGACCAGCAGCGCCGCCAGCGCCGCCAGCGTCCCCAGAACAAAGTATCGGACGCAGTCGTCGTCGGGGAAGTCCTGGCCTCTCCTCCGGCGGCGTAGCCGGCGCCGCGCCGCCGCCGGCCCGTCCTCCTCCTCCATCGCCCGCTCTTCCTCCCCGCCACGGCCCGTCCTCGGCGCCGGCTGCCGTCTCCGCGGCCCAACGGGCCCTTCGTCCAGACCCTCCTCTTCCTCCTCCAGTTCCCGCCATATCAGAGAGGCCTGCGATTGGCGGAAACCGGTGTCAGCTTCTGGGAACAGGCCACGGCTAACAGACATGATTACAGGGTAAAACCGGACACTCATCCACTAACGTCGACGGAGACGACGCACTTCCACCGCTCCAACAACCGCTTTAAACAGGAGACGTTTTCTGCAGAAATGTATCCATATCAAAAACTCTGCAAGTTCTATACAGAAAATTATGTTACCGTTCAGAAAATCATAACTACGGAACAAGACAGAGGGAACTTTACTGCCAAAAATAAAGACAAACTCTGGTAAAACGGTGATGTACAGAGCTACGTCTGCATGGAACTTCCCAAACTCTTTAAACTATTAACATAAAATAATTCAAATTGGTAGTAAAGAAACATCTCCTGAATAAACATATATATATATATATATATATATATATATATATATATATATATATCCATCCATCGTCCGCCGCATATATATATATATAAATATATATGTATATATATATATATATATATATATATATATATATATATATATATATATATAATATTTATTAAAGTGGTTATTGGTGCAAACTATGATAACTATACGTGGTTTGAATTTGTTGATGTTATAAAATGTATGAATATGTATTGTTCTTAATGCTTTAGTTTTGTCTAAATGGAATTACTTTTTATTTTTTCTTTATTTTTTGTTTTTCCTTTCTTTTTTTTATATGCTACCTCTTTAGGTTTGCTTTTAATTTTTTGTTGTAATGTTCTGTGTATTATGTGTCGGACCCCAGGAAGAATAGCTGCAGTTTTACTGCAGCTAACAGGGATCCAAATAAAACTATATAAAAAAAAAATTATTCTACACCTTCTCCACCTAAAAGTTGAATGTTTCAGAAAAGAAGTGAAACTGGATGGCTGGTCCTGCTGTGGTCTGGGTTTGTGATGTCACAGAACCCTTTGACTAAACTAAACTGGTTTCGTTTACACGCCCCTTCAGCTGATTTAGATCATTTTATGAACGGAAACCAAGGAGAAAAAGAAAAGCTCGGAATAAGACAGTCTTCATATCAGTGAACGCTTTAAAAATAAAAATGATTATAAAAACAGGACAAAAATAAATAAATACGCCGGATGAATGGAATAAATTACGCCTCTGCTAACGTCAGCTACGTCTCTGCTAACGTCAGTTACGTCTCCGCTAACGTCAGTTACGTCTCTGCTAACGTCAGTTACGTCTCCGCTAACGTCAGTTACGTCTCCGCTAACGTCAGTTACGTCTCTGCTAACGTCAGTTACGTCTCCGCTAACGTCAGTTACGTCTCTGCAAACGTCAGTTACGTCTCTGCTAACGTCAGTTACGTCTCTGCTAACGTCAGTTACGTCTCTGCTAACGTCAGTTACGTCTCTGCTAACGTCAGTTACGTCTCTGCTAACGTCAGTTACGTGTCTGCTAACGTCAGTTACGTCTCTGCTAACGTCAGTTACGTCTCTGCTAACGTCAGTTAAGTCTCTGCTAACGTCAGTTACGTCTCTGCTAACGTCAGTTAAGTCTCTGCTAACGTCAGTTACGTCTCCGCTAACGTCAGTTACGTCTCTGCTAACGTCAGTTACGTCGCTGTAAACGTCAGTTACGTCTCTGCGTTTGCGTGAAAGTTGCAGCAACAACCAGGTATCTGCTCTAACAGGACTTGGTCCACGTAGCTCCTCCGTGGACACATCTCTAAAAGACAGGTTGTCTCCTCCTCCTCCCATGATGCTTTGCTGCATCTAGATTCATTCTTATTTGAAAATGTCTCCGTCTCCCAGTCCTGCTGTTGCCGTTGGTCTAAATAACCCCCCCCCTCCGCTTACGTAAGCGGTTCTTTCCTCTAGTCCAAGGGTTGGCAACCCACGGCTCTAGAGCCGCCTTAGTGGCTCCTGGAGCTTTTTCAAAAATATTTGACCCTTTTTCCTTTTTTTCTTCTTTTTTTCCTTTTTTCTTCCTTTTTCCTTTCCTTTTTAATCTCGACATTTCGACTTTTTTCTCGACATTGACTTTTTTCTCGAAGTGCATAATGAAAAAAAAATCTTCCCCCAGTTATAACTAATATACCGTATTTTCTGGACTATAAGCCGCTACTTTTTTCATACCGTGCGGCTTATACAAAGGTTATTCTGTGGATTTTTCTTCCACCGCTCGGGCGCTCTAACCGGAATTAGAATCAAAACTAAGACAAAATAAATGCAAAGAAGAATCCGTTACTTCTTCTTTAGCAGATAGACGTAGGTAGACGCAGATTTCAAACAGATAAATAAATACTGGTTATTTTCTCTTGGTTCTGTCCCGTTCTAATCAGCAAAGTTGCTGCCGTGTTAAAAGACACTGTTAGGAAAGATCTATTTAGGTACAAACATGTACATCATTTACAGTTCAAAATCCTTCTGTACATGTAGTAAATATCTAATCTAACAACAGAAATATCTGCGGCTAAATATCTTTTTTTTTTTTTTTAATAGAGCAGGTGCGGCTTATACACCAGAAAATACGGTAGATACATGCAGCATGTGTTGTCTTCATTATAAGCCTTGTACAAGACTTTTAATTTTTTGCGGCTCCAGACATATACGTTTTTTGTTTTTTTGGTCCAATATGGCTCTAAAACACCGACCAACCGACCCCTGCTCTGGACCAGTAAAGAGTTGGTGCTACCTTGGACTCAGCACTGAACCAGAACCAGCCCAGGAACCAGTTTTGTGGAAAAGGGGTACCAGGGTCATCAATGATCGCCACTGGATCAGCCGTGGGGGCGGTTCCTTGTTCAGGCTACAGCCAATGAGAGAGCAGCTCGTGAAGTCACTGTGACGTTGGGAATCCAGAGAAGTGTCCGCCTTCGCTCTTGGCGAAGGCGGACACTTCTCTGCTCCTGTCCCTTCTCTATCTGCCCTGCTACTGCTTGTTGTCTCGTCTTCAGAGTCTCTCCTTTTCACTCCTCCGAAACTCTACAATCATGGAATTGATTAACTGGTCTCTCAGCACAATTGACCAAATTTTTGCGACGAGAAGTCTGGGGGTAAGGGAGCCCTCTTGCCCCGATGGCACATTTTTTGCCGGATACATTATGGATTCCTGGAAGCATTGGAGACCGTTGTGTTTGGCGATCCTGTCTGTCGAGGACGTTGAAGATGCTTCATAATTGGATTTATGATAGCAGGATTTCTCCTAATTGGAGCGGGGGGATTCCTAGTCTACGGACAAACGTGTAAGTTGTCGACAGCTGTTCTGGCTCTTTCAGAGCTGCCGGACGTGGCTGAAGGGATAAGCGCTGCAACTAACACTCTGACTTTAACGCTGGAGGAGCAAAACCGCAGGCTGGATGCGATTCTTGAACAGAATCGCAGGCTAGCGGCGGTCTTTGAGCTCATTGGCAAGATGGAGAGGACCTTGGAGAAGTTGGAAGCTCGGCTTGGCGGGAATTGATCACAAATTTGTCTGTTTGGAGTCGCCATTGATGAACCAGAGACTAAAGGCAGACGGAAAATTACTGGGATCTGCCTGTTCTTTTCAATAAAATTGTTGATTTCTTTAATCTGGCCTTGACACAGCGGTTTGCCTGATCGCTGTAGTCACAATCTTCCTGGTGGAATGTAAACAAGGTGACTATGCCCCCACTAGCCCTCCCCTCTCCAGATCATCCGCGGACCCGTTTTCAGAACTGACCGAGCCGTCTGATATCACCAAGGACATTGGCTGAGGCCGCTCTGAGCGTGTTCATGGACTCACCGCCACACATACATTTGCTGATAACCACCTCCCTATTTTCAACGCCTTCCTGGCTATAAGTCTTGTGAAGTTGATGTAAATGTGTCATGTGCTTTCTGTGCTGAGGTGTTTTTTTGCACTTTCACACTGTGTATATACACAGTGTGAAGATTCCTTTTTTTCCCTCCTCCCTCCCCCCCACCCCCAACGTCACCCTTTCTCTGCTTTGTTCCGGTTTCGGGTCGCTGCTCGTTGTGGTCGACCGGCCGGCAGCTGAGCAGATTTACTGTACTTGTATTGCTGCTTAGTTGTCCTGAATTGCCCCTCGGGGATGATTAAAGTTTCTCTGAATCTGAAAACCACGATAAACTCACCTTCGTTTCTTTGTAGCACAGAAGCTCTGCTACGTAAACGTCTCCTTTACCCAGAATATTAGATTTTACTGCACACCGCTCGTTTCCAACCATCCCACCATTGATTGTGTTTTTCTATCCCATAATAAAGCATCTGAAAAGGCCCCAGAACAGGTTCAGAACCAGATGTGTTGATGCAACACGAGGCTTGCTGAGCAGACAGGTAAACACAGGTATGTCCAGCCCCCGACAGCTGCAGAGATTAAACATCTCGGTGACTGATCTTTCCATTACACCCCCCACCCATCAGGCTGCAGCCAATTAAAATCCTTCCAGAGCAAGACCTCTCGTCAGGACTAATTATCTCCACTTTCTCAAGAAACAACCACCAATCCTTCTCTTTACAACCTGACAGATACAACCGACTTCCTGCCACCGACGGACTCGTCCATCACATCCCAGCGGTCTGGGAAAACCGGTCCCAACGGCACAATTAAGAAAAAAAAGTGTGAAGAGGGAAATCCGTCGTACAACAACCAACACTTCCTCTGAGGCGCTAACAAGGTCAAAAACCACAAACCCAGCTGAGCGGCTTTAATAACTCACACAAGTGAATAGTTTAATACATTTGGTGGATGTCACAAGAACGTCGGAGCGGCGTCTCTGAAACTGGACCTGGTTCTTTAGTAAACGTACGTCTGTGACCCCGACGGACCTGCGTTTAGGTGGTTGCTAGGTAACGGGGGCGAAGTCTGGGATGACACGATGCCCCCTGGAGGCCGGTCAGGGCAGTGCACCCATACACATTTATACATATGGTGCTTTTACACTCGTACCTACTCAGCCCGACTCACCTTGCCTTCGTTTCTTTTCAATATCCAGATCAGAAATAGGAGGTTGGAGAAGCTGCTGTGACGTATTTGATTGTGTATCTAAAGGAAGAAAACAACACTAAAGATGTAGAACCTGGAGGAGATGATAGATGTGCTGCTGGGTCTGTGGCTTGTGTTCAATATCAAGTTAAAAAATGAGTGAGAGAAGCTTCAAGTGGCAACGTTTTAAAAAAAATGTTTGTTTCAGCGCTGCTGAAAAATGTGTTGGTATCTGAGCAGCTATGAAGAGACAGAGCTCCTGGTGGATCTGGTCGTTCCTTATCTCCGTCTAGACCAGGGGTCGTCAACCCGCGGCTCTAGAGCCGCATGCGGCTCTTTAGCGCCGCCCTAGTGGCTGCTGGAGCTTTTTCAAAAATGTTTGACTTTTTTTTTCCTTTTTTTCTCTTCTTTTTTGACTTTTTTCTCGACATTTCGACTTTTTTCTCGACATTTCAACTTTTTTCTCGAGATTGTACTTCAACATTAATCTCGACATTTCGACTTTTTTCTTGAAACTTCGACTTTTTCTCAACATTTCGACTTTTTTCTGGAAGTGCATAATGAAAAAAAAAAAACCTTCCCCCACTAATATAGAAACATGCAGCATGTGTTGCCTTTATTCTAAGGCTTATACAAGACTTTTCATTTTTTGCGGCTCCAGATATATTTGTTTTTTGTGTTTTTGATCCAATATGGCTCTTTCAACATTTTGGGTTGCCGACCACTGATCTAGAATGAACAAGCAAGAAGACGTCTGAGTCAGGATGTGACATCAGAGAAAGAAACTGACGGAGATTCTGGTTCATTTTATTCCAGCAGCAACGGCAGCAGAAGTCTGTTTCATGATCCAACTCTGAGGTGCAGATGTTCATAAACCTGGTGCTGAGGAGAGAATTAAAAAGATCTAGACGGAGATAAAGAACGACCAGATCTACCAGGAGCTCTGTCTCTTCATAGCTGCTCAGATACCAACGCACTTTTCAGCAGCAGAGACAAACTAAAAACATTAAAAAGCGTCGCCGCTTGAAGCTTCTCTACAGAAGAGTATCAGGGCCACGCAGGAGAAAAAATATTTGAGAGGGAAAGATTTTTTTTCATTATGCACTTCGAGAAAAAAGTCGAAATTTTGAGAAAAAGTCAAAATGTCGAGAATAATGTTGAAATACAATTTCGATAAAAAAGTCTACTTTTTTCTCAAAATTGTATTTCAACATTATTCTGGACATTTCGACTTTTTTCTCAACATTTTGACTTTTTTCTCAAAATTGTATTTCAACATTATTCTGGACATTTCGACTTTTTTCTCGACATTTCAACTTTTTTCTCGAAATTTTGACTTTTTTCTCAACATTTTGACTTTTTTCTCAACATTTTGACTTTTTTCTCAACATTTCGACTTTTTTCTCAACATTTCGACTTTTTTCTCAACATTTCGACTTTTTTCTCAACATTTCGACTTTTTTCTCAACATTTTGACTTTTTTCTTGAAATTGTACTTCAACATTATTCTGGACATTTCAACTTTTTTCTCGAATTTTTGACTTTTTTCTCGACATTTTGACTTTTTTTCTCGACATTTTGACTTTTTTCTCGAAATGCACAATGAAAAAAAAATCTTCCTCCTCTAAAATATTATTTTTATTTTAACTCTTGCCTGGCCCTAATACTCTTCCGTACTTCTCTCACTCTCATTTTTTAACTTGATATGGAATACAAGCCACAGACCCAGCAGCACATCTATCATCTCCTCCAGGTTCTACATCTTTACTGTTGTCTTCTTCCTTTAGATACACAATCAAATACGTCACAGCAGCTTCTCCAACCTCCTACTTCTGCTCCAGGTGCTGATTGTAGTGGAAAAGAAACCAGGCTGAGTAGAGTTGAGTAGGTGCTGGTGGAAAAGCTCCATATGAGTGCGCCCCCTACAGGCCGGTCAGGGCAGACTGAACCCTGCCCTCATCTCGTGGTTTCCTCACCTGGCTGGCGGCGGCTCCGGCACCGGCCGGCGACTCGGCCCCCATGGGTCTGAGGAAGCGCGGCGGCCGCTCCACCGGGGAGTTCCGGCGTCGGTAGAAGAGGACGTAGGCGTAGCGCGTCACCACCTGACTCTCCTCCACCATGGTGACGGTGCTGTCGTCAAACAGACGCCAGCCTGAAGGAGAGAGGGAGGAGGAGGGGGGTCAGAGGTCAGAGGCACTAGCGACGCTGGCGCGGGTTTCCGGGTTATAAAAACCCAATGTCAACAACATTTCAAAGTAGAGGGCCCCCCCTCTGCCCTAAGGGGGGCCCAATGAGAGGGCCCCGTTTTGTGTGATACGTTCATATATAATCGTAAAATTTGTAGGTTATAATAACGATAACATGTGCATTGTGCGGCCAGTGTAGGTTCATTCTTACTTTACAACTGTCCTGAACGCATCAGGGCTGTGAGCCAACCTGATTGGCTGGAACTTAACTTGTTTCGTTTTTTTACATTTGAACTAACTCATCTTGTATGTGAGACTGCGGCATTTTGGAGGGAACTTTGAAAGAGGAAAAATGGAGAAGAAAAAGCACCAGTCTGGATCGTTAAAAAGAAAGGTAAAAGAGAGAAAGGAGAGGCTAGTTGCTTCCTGTCCGCCGCTCTCCTCATATTTTGCAACGGCGCCGGTGGCTGATGAGGAGGCTAGTGTTAGCTGTAGTGGCCGTTACATTGTTTTCCACGTTACTTGGAATATATTGTTCGAGCCGAGGTTGATGTTCTGGAGTTCGGAGTCTGTGAATTGGTGCAGCGGCAACAAGCGCAGAGACAGCAATCGGTGAGCACATAAATAATGATCAGAATGTTGTTATTGCCTTGACCACCTTAATGTACCTTGTGTTGTTGTCAACTGTAATAGACCGCCGAGTCTATTTTCTATTTTCTATTTGAATGCATATTGTGTGCAGTTGATACATTTTTAATAGGCTATGCGTTTTGTTGTGTTTAGACCGCCGTGTCTATTTTCTATTTATAGATCTCATTAATGGCTTATAGACAATTGTGTCTATATTCTATCTGAATAGATTGTGTAATTGTAGTTTACATTTTATGTTTTAAGTTGTATTAAAGTTTGGCTCAGACCCTGTGAGTCACCGTCACACCAGCACTGGACAGCGATGCGCTCAGAGTGACGGCTGTCAGGCTGCGTGGCGTGTGTGTGTGTGTGTGTGTGTGTGTGTGTGTGTGTGTGAACTGGTTTGTGGCACCTAGGCTTGCTTGGCTCAGTAAACGTGAGCATTTGTGTTGTTTGCTGGGTATGATGAGGTGTCCGTTATCTTTAAGTTGTTGAATAGTAAAATAATTATCATAAGGGCCCATTGAGAATGCTCCGCCCCCTCTGTGCTGAAACCCACGCTCTGCCACTGAAACGAAAAGATAGAAAAAGCCATTGTAATGGCACCTTAAGTTGTTTTATTGTTATTTTATTGAGTATGTCAATTTTATTTATATGCTGCTATGTTGGTCAGTCATGTGTTTTTTCTTATTTATTGTATTTATTTATTTTGCCATTTTGTATAAAATACCAGTCTGAGATGGATGTTTGTTTAGCCCTATATGATGCAGTGAGTTGGAACTTGGAGGTCATTGGTATTTTGCTGAATGCAGCAATAAAATGAGGATAATAATTATAATTGTTGTCATGACACTTTCTTTGGCTTTCTCGTTTCTCATTCAGTTTTTACTCCTTATATTGTCTAAAATTGAATAGGGGAATACACAGAGCTTTGCCCTGTTGCACTATTCACCACCCTGCAGTTATTATTATCCTGTGCTATGCATTCATCTGCTGATCTGGAATGGTCTTTTTTGTTATAATCATTGAAGCTGCTTGTGGCTGTCAATCTGTTTCTAAACGACTTAAAGTCATGCAAAGTTAACCAATCCGACCCGTAAGATCCCAAAAATTTTGCGCGCGCGCTTTGCGCGCGCACACAGTTTAGGCCTCCGCTATGCAGGGGCCCCTTTGGGCTCAGAACCCATAAGGGGTTACACCTGGCGACGCCCCTGGTCAGAGGTCGACCCGTCCCACCGGTGAGCAGAGACATATATACGTAGACGCCGCATCGAGTGTTCTTCCCGCTGCTGCGATACGTCAACGTCGCCGCCATATTGGATGTTCAAGACTGCGCTGTAAACTAATACAAGTAAATGGACTTATTTTCTACAAAGAAATGTACGTTTTACGTCTCATTTATTCATTCACACACGCACTAATATACTTGGGAAACAGTTAGGCACCAAATATAATATATTTAATTTTCTCAGATGGCAAAAATAAGAACTTTATTGATCCCACATAGGAGTAATTCATGTTATACCAGCTATAGAGAACAAGGTAGTGCCGAAAAACAATATATATCCCCCTCACAAAAATAAGACAAATAGAGAAACATAGAGAAATAGATCAACAAAACAAATTTAAAAATTTTCAAATAACAAAATAACATATTTGAACCGTTTTTCAGACAATAACTGAAAAAAAATCTGAAAAATTGTTCAAATATGTTATTTTGCTACTTGAAAATTTTTAAATGTGTTTATATACCGTAAAATATGCTTTGTTGATGAGAAAATATGTTTCTCTATTTTTCTTATTTTTGTGAGGGGGATATATATTGTTTTTCGGCACTACCTTGTTCTCTATAGCTGATATAACATGAATTACTCCTATGTGGGATCAATAAAGTTCTTATTTTTGCCATCTGAGAAAATTAAATATATTATATTTGGGGCTTAACTGTTTCCCAAGTATATTAGTGCGTGTGTGAATGAATAAATAAGACGTAAAAGGTACATTTCTTTGTAGAAAGGCGCTTTATGAAAATAAGTCCTTTTACTTGTATTAGTTTACAGCGCAGTCTTGAACATCCAATATGGCGGCGACGTTGACGTATCGCAGCAGCTCCATGGGGCGGATACGGATACATGTCTCTGCCGGTGACACCACAGAGCAGGCGGCGTCACTCACCGACGTCGCTGCGCTGGCTGTTCCTGTCGCTGGGCAGCCGGGCGTAGGCCGTGTAGTGGCCGCCGATCATCCCGCCGTAGTGGTTGATGACGGCGTACAGGTCGTACACCGGAGGCTGCTGCATCTCGTCCTTCTGGCCGATGCAGAACTTGCTCAGGTCCAGATTCCTGAAGGACAGAAACAGAAATACAAACCGTGAAAATGTTCTTATTTTATTTTTGAAGATCAATCAAAGGATTCTGAGAAATGAAGACGGATTATGAAGATTTCCACAGTTTTACTACTTTACTCTATTATGTGATATCTCAAAACGATTTAATGGATTAAGACTCTGGGACACTAAATGCAGGATATGGAAGTGAAACTCTTGTTTATTTGGTTGTAATTGTACATGTTGAAAATCAATATGCAAATGGAAGCGCTGGCGCTCCAGACGGTCTTAAAGGGTTAAGTGAGAATTAATAATTAACCCAGACTCTGCCTGTTCTGTTCTGTTCTTGCTGTTGGATTTTATAAAGTAAATTTCCCTCAAAAATGCGACATACATGTTTTTTCCTTCTTTATTATGCATTTTATGGCTGGTGGGACTTATAGTCGGGAAAATACGGTCGTCATGTTGTCATAAAGCTGTTTGTTGATGTATCAGGAAAAACTTGAGCAGCTTGTCCTGATGCATCATGGAACAAATTTAGGTGGTATTGGCCCGAATATAAGACGACCCCCTCTTTTTCAAGACTCATGTTTGAAAAAAGACTTTTTGAAGACCAAATTCAAATTTTATACAGAAAATAATTACAGTACATCTGAAACAAATGATTATAACAATATATTTGAGAGAAAAAGCATAACTTCTCCTCAGCTGCCGGTTAACCTGCCGATCTTCCACCCACTTTTCTCCAGATTGGAGAAACGTAGTTTCTCCATTTTCTGTTATCTCTTCTCTTATTTTCTTCTCTTATCTTTCTTACCCCTTTTTTTAAATTTTTCTTCTTCGTGCTAATGATATTTTTTTATTTTTCTTCTTCATGACGGGGTTTTGCTTGTACGGAAGAGTATCAGGGCCATGCAGGAGAAAAAATATTTGAGAGGAAGATTTTTTTTTTATTGTGCACTTGGAGAAAAAATTTGAAATGTCGAGAAAAAGGTCAAAATAATGAGATTAATGTTGAAATACAATTTCAAGAATAAAGTCGAAATTTCACCTTTTTTCTCAACATTTTGACTTTTTCCTCGAAGTGCATAATGAAATAAAAATCTTCCTCTAAAATATTTTTATTTTTTCTCCTGCCTGGCTCTAATACTCTTCTGTACGATTTGTCCTGGGGAGTTTAGTTCAGCATTCGCTTTAGAAATATCTGGCGCCATCTAGCGTTGTGAATGGGTAACGTCTAGACCCCGAATGTAAGACGACCCCCACTTTTTCAGTCTTATTTCAATACAAAAAACACGTCTTATATTCAGGCCCATACGGTACCCTAGGGATTGATGAGCTGAACCCACCTGACGGGGAAGTCCACCATGTCGTTGATCTTGTCCCTCCAGATGAAGCTCCTGAAGGAAAACCTCTTGAGCTGGATGATGAGGACGTTGGGCAGCCGCCACAGCAGCAGCTGCTTGGACGCCTCGCGGTGCTGCTGGCACTTGGGGCAGTACCTGCAACCAGACACAGAACCGTCAGGACGGAGCCAAACCCTCGGATTCACCTAGGGCTGCAACCATTCGTCCACTTTGTCGACAAAAATCCATAATCTAAATTGTCAACTATGAATTCCATTGTCGACAATTGTCGCCAGACGTGTTTTTCCAGTGGAGTGAGGCGTTTCACTTCAATACAATCTCTGCTGAGAGTCGTGCAGCACGATAGCGTCTCAGCAGCTGCAGGTAGTAAAACTTCAAAAGTTTGGGAGCATTTTAGCCTCGATACAGCGAATAAAAAGATGACTTGCAAGGTTTGCAAAGCCGACCTGCTTTTCACGGGAGCACGTCGGTAATGCATTTGAAGAGAAAGCACGTCGGGGTGTCGAACGAAATGGACTCGCCTTGGTAAGATATTAAGCCTATTTTCATTTGTTAAATTAATTTGTTTCATTCGTTAACTTTGTTTATTTCATGTTATTTATTAGTATTATTTGAGCCACTCACAGCTACTCTCACTTTAACCTCAATCATAATTGATGATGCGCGAAAGGTGAAAAAGCTTGTGATGACAATGATGGATTTGCATCTAACTTTCAGTCAGGTCTATGAACTGTTAATTATCCATCAAACTCCACAATGATCATGTTAACATTAAATCAGATAGATTTGTCCAGGACATTTCTCTTGCGGGGCGAGAGAAGACACTAAATCAATGCATCTCTATTATTGTGCAGCATGAATTCTCAGAGTTTAGCGGAGGCAGGCGGGAGCCGGATGAAGAAAACAGTCCTGCTATAGCAGTTTATTATCATTTGCCACATAATTAAAGCAACCTCATACTAAATGTAAAAAAATTTACTAATTATCGGATGGTTTCAATAGTCGGTGACTAGTCGACTATTAAAATAGTGGTTAGTTGCAGCGCTAGTTCCTACTGTGTTTCACCGGGACTCGTACCAGGCCTCCTCCGGCGCCAGCACCTCGGGCCGGGTGAACATGTTCAGACACTGCTCCAGGGTGAAGTGTCCGGCCCGGGCCGTCTCGCTCAGGGAGCCCGGGTCCTCCTCGTACTCCAGCTCCTTGGAGCTCACCAGCACGTACTCCTTCAGACGCTCGTTGTTCTTCCACACCAGCTCCAGCGTGGCCTCCTCGGGGAAATCCACCGGGAAGTCTTCTGCAGAGACACGTGGGTCACCAAAACAAACACTTGCAGGATGGAGACTGAAACTACGACCTCCTCACAGCAACAAAGTTCTGCAAAAAGCCCCAAAAAACAGCTCTAAGTCATCAAAAGTATGTGAAAACTTTAAATTTAGTCCCAAACAACTTTGGGAGTTGATCAGACCACCATCTGTATCAATCATCAATAATAATTGCAGAAACGAACGTCACATGACCAAATTATGGTCTGCATCATCTTTGGATCCACTTTCCTACATAGATGTGGAAAAGAAAACCCAATGTGTCGTGGAAAAAGAAAAAGACGGAGAAATGCGGAAAAATAAATATGTTGTAAATTCAAATTAGAGTCTTCTGTATCTGGAATGAATTAATTCTTGAGTCTATAAAGTAACAATAATATCATAATAAGATAACCTTGTTTGAATTGTAAAATGGGTTTGGCTAAATACAATCTTTAACTAAAGCTAGGAGACGAAAATATCAGTTTTCATCGAGTAAAATAAGACTAAAATGACTTTTAGTCGACTGAAACTTGACACGACTAAAAGGAGAATGAACATGACTAAAACTAATAAAAACTAAAATGATAGCTGGACCCAAAGACTATTTTTTATATTTATTTGACACATTAGTTTTTATTAATCTAACAGAAAAGTAACCGTCCAATTACTCCTTAGATTAGTCGACTAATCGATAAAATAATGGTTTACCCCCAGATCTACCAAACAAACAGTGTGACTGATGTTCCGACACCAGAACTGAAGGTAAGCGGGTTTCCCACCTCTCTCCTCCAGACGCGTCTCCTTGTTTCCGGCGTCCAGCAGAGCGATGTAGAACTGGCTGGCGTGAGCCGACGCCGCTTCGCTGGGCTGCTGGTAGCCCGTTACTGCAGCTGCAGAGAGAAAACCCGTCAACTCCAGGTTACAGTTGAAAAAGAGCTTAGACACTGAAAAAATGGTTTGACAATAAATCAATAAATTGTCATAAAATCTGAGCAAAACAAAATTAATCATCTTTGGAAACCACAAGATTGACAAACGGATCAAAATCAAGTTTGACGGTGTTGAAATCGATCAAGTGCATGAAAACACATTTCTGGGCGTCATAATTGACAGCAAACTAAACTGGAAACCTCACATTAATAACTTAAGATCAAAATGATCCAAAACAATAGCTATACTAGGGCTGCACGATTCTGGACAAAATGAGAATCACGATTTTTTTGCTTAGAATTGAGATCACGATTCTCTCACGATTTTTTTCCAATATAAAATGTATTGCACTTATTACTTTAACTTTGCAACAGCTGAACAAAAATATAATAACAATAAACATCTCTTGTCTTCTTTACACAAACCTTTGAATAATTTAAACAATAATAACAATTTTGAACAATATTTGTTCCTCCCTGAGTTGAACACCCTTTCAGAAAGGGGACTTGTAACAGATCCTGTAGTTCTGAGGCAACAAATTATTCCTCTGGCTGGGATGAACCCCCCATTGCCTTTTGCTGCTATTAAGAAGCTGCCGATACAAAAGGTAAACGTTACAAAAAATATGATGGTGCCTGATAAAAGACTGGCATCAACTTTGTAACAGCTGACATTGAACATAAAAAATAAATAAATAAATAAATAAATAAATAAATAAATAAATAAATAAATAAATAAATAAATAAATAAATAAATAAATAAATAAATAAATAAATAAATAAATAAATTAATTAATTTTTAAATCGGCGTCATTTGGAAATGAGATCGCGTTCAAGCATGAATCGAGATCGCGATTTTTTAACGATTAATCGTGCAGCCCTAAGCTATACTGTACAAAATGAAAGCTAATTTGGACCAGAACTCACTGTATCTACTGTATTGTTCCCTCGTACTTCCACACATCAGTTACTGTGTGGAAATATGGGGGACCAACTATCAAACAAATATAAATCCAATATTTCTACTCCAAAAAAAAAGCAATCAGAATTGTCAACCATGCTGAATACTACACACCAACAAATCCACTTTTCATCCGGTCAAACACCATAAAATGATACGATTTAATCAAATTCAAGACAGCAATAACAATGTACAAGGCACACAACCAGATGCTCCCACACTGTATCCTGGAGTTGTTCCAGGTAAATATTTATTAACTAACTAACTAACTAACTAACTAACTAACTGGTGATGGAAAGTAACTACAACCTAAGGGGCTATGGCATTTTTGAGCAGAAATGGCCAAGAACAAATAAAATGTTAAGGTGCATCAGTGTCGAAGGTGAAACTAGGAACCGCCTGAATGGGGAACAAAAAAAAAAGCTGCTCGATTTACAAATTAAAAAAAAATTATAAATCTAAAATAATAGATAAATATAAAACACTAATATAAATTATCTTCATATTAAACTGTCTAAATTATGCAACTTTCCTCCTGCAGCTGTCCTCAATCGTGAGTGACCACATTTATTTTCTTCTCTTCTTTGTTTTGTTCGTTCGTTTCGTTTTCTTCTTATTAGTATATTTTTGTTTCTGAAGTCTGCCTTTTGTTGAAAAGGATAGGCAAAATAAGTCATGAGGCTTCAGCCGTTACCTTTTTGGTCAAAAAAAAAAAAAAGGAAATGTGTACATACCGTAGATGACCAAATAGTCGCGCGCGCGCAAATACGCGCCTGTGCTCTAATAGCCGCCGGGGGTCCGAGCCCATTTGGCATAATAAACGCTGGTTCAATTAAACGCCCGGGCGACTACCGGTAATAACCTGGTAATAACAGTGTATTTGCATTGTATTGTGTACAGTATCGTTCATACTGCTCTGATCAGCTCTGATCAGCTCCAGTTCATCAGTTATGGGGATTCTTTATTATTTATAATTTTATTTTTTTATATATTAAAATCCCAAAATATCTGTACCGTTTCTGATTGGGTCGGCACTGCGAATCATTTTTAGACACAACAAAGAACGTGTACCGCAAAAGTTGTGTCTCGGCGGAGGAACCCGGCGTCCAGCAAAATGAGAAGAGAAAAAAGAGGTTTTCTGAAGAGCAGACAGCGCACGCACTGAAGGCTGTTTTATGGTTCCGCGTTACACCAACGCAGACCTACGGCGTAGGGTACGCGGCGACCCGCACCGTACGTGGAAATGCGCTCTTTTTTTTGCTATTAAAACATGATTTGTAATGTGAATTTGCAAAACTTAAACTACGAATAATAGTTTTTGATGTAACATCAGAGATTGTGCATGCTCTCTGTGAAAGGATGAGTCCAATCGGGTCGCAGCTGCTTCAGCTGTGATTCCTTCACGAGGAGCGACCAGGATTTCAAACACGTTTGATTTTCTTGCGACCTCACGATTTGTGATCGGGAGCTCGTCGTGAGGTGTTGTGTTGTGTACAACTTTAGTTCCAGTGGTACTATGGT